>NC_142808.1:50439533-50476314 GCF_049724085.1 Artemia sp. Qi Xiang Cuo
GCTTTATGGTCTAACATGAGTTTTATGCAAATTATTACTTCAAAACTTTTGGTTAGGAAGTTTTTTTCAAAAGCTATAAAATAAATCTTAAAATTATAGCGTTTAATATTTATTTTAAATTGAGACATAAACTTGTTTGTTACTATCCTGATTGCTTGATAATAGATTATGATTATGAAACAAGTTTGGCTGCGAAACGGCCATTATGGTCTTAACTGCGTATCAGAAATTTTTACTATGGAATATCAATTTGCTGAAACACTTGACTCTTAACCAATTTCCTAACCAAGCTTGAATAAGAAAAAATAACTCGAAAATAGGCAACGAAATTGGGTGGTGATCGATGAGCTATGATATGCACTGTTGATTTGATTTTATTCCTAAAAATAAATTACCGTCAACAAGTCTTTTTTGGATTGCTGGGAGTTCAAATTAACCTCATAGGAACTTGTGCTTTTATTAAATACATAATCTAAACATATAAATGATTGGTTTTAATTCCCACTTTTTTTCTTTTTTTTCGCTTTTTAATGTCTGAAAGTGTCATTGCTATGGGTGAAGCCAGAACAATAGGAAAAAAAAATCATTCAAAATTAGGCAGTAATTTATGTGCTCTATCAACCAGGGTGTTCTGGGTGCTGATCAATGAGCCATGATGCACGCTGTTGATTTGAATTTTATTCTCAAAAACAAATTACCCACATAGTCTTTTTTTGGATTGCTGGGAGTTCAGACTAACCTCATAGGAACTTGTGCTTTTGTTTAACTATTGGTATCAAAATTTATTTTTTATAAGTTTTGGTTACTATTGAGACGAGTTGCTCTTTCTATACAGTTCATTACCACGAACTGTTTGATACATAATCTAAACCTATAAATGTTTACAATAATGAATATATTTTATGTAATAAATGATTTCAGAGATTGTACTGCTCTGGATAAATCCAATCAGGTAAAAGTGAAGGTACATTTTTAATTATTTTGTTTTATTTGTCCCTGTTGTTCACCTCAAAGTATCAGCAAAGAAAACGAAACGCTTAGAATATTCAATCTAATTACTCTTGAATTTTTAAGGTTGTATTTACCACGGTGGAATCTCTTTTATCCTCCTGCTTTGCCAGTTTTTTTTTTTAATTTCGTTGTTTTTTGTTGTGTTTTTTAGTTTCAACATTTGGGAAGTAAATTATTGAATATGTTTAAGAAACATATATTAAGTTTATTCTATTCCATTATTTATTATGTAGCAGGAGTCGAAAATGCTTCATCAAGTGGTACCGCACACTTATACGGGAACATCAAATTCTACACTATCACCTCAGCGTCAGGCTCTTCTTGTGGTCAATTCACCCATAATTTCTCCTTTACCGTCTGAGTCGGACTTCCAAGAAGTGGATAGGAACAACGAAGGTATAATTCAACAAACTCCTTTGTAATTTGTCGAGTTTTTTGTTGTCTAAGATAAAGCACGAAATATTGAATGAAGCTTTCAAATTGCGATATTTAAAGTCTATAGTACACCTAAGTCTGCATTTTGAATCCTTGAAAAACATTTCCCAGTTATTTAAATATTAATCACATAACATTTGCAAGATTATAAGTTTCTTGTCAGACATTTTACCTTTAAAGGCGTACAGCCCTTTCTAAGAAGTCAAAGGCTAAAAACGCTGATGAATTTCCCAAAGACCTGGTTCAGAAAGATTTCTGATATTTTTGAAACTTCTATTCACAAAAATCAATTAGCCAGTGTTTGGATCTGAAAATCCCTGGATATAATTCAAATTCGTGAAATTCATTTTGTGATGATAAAATTATCCCGTTTGAATTTGTTCAGGTATTTTGTTTCATGTCTCTAGTTTTTATGTATAATCTATCTCTACACTAATATTTGTTTATAATCTACTTTTAATCTATGTCTGTTTAATTGTTTGTTTGTTTTTTTTAAGTCGAAGATACTTCATTAAATGATTCTGAAACGCTCTTGCAAACCTCCAATTCTACTTTATTGAATGGACATCAAAATCTATCTGTTGCTGTTTCACCAGGAATTTTCAATTTATTGTCTGAGTCGGAATCCCAGGAACTGAATATTAATGACGAAGGTACATTTTAAACTAACTCTGTTGTGAAATCAGTTTGAATAAGGAAAAATTATTAAAATTCTTTCTTTTCATTCCATAAAAGTTTTTCACGATTTTGAAGTATTCAAATAACGTTGCCAAAAGTATAAAGCAAGGCCAAGTTTGCGTTTCGAATCCTAGTAACACATTTCAAAATAATTCAAATGTAAAGCATAAAAAGAACTGTGATACGGAAAGTTTTTCGTGACAGTTGTTAACAATTAAAGCTCTTTGGACATTTACAAAAAAATATTTTGAAAAATGTTAAATGATACTGACGATAAAAAGATGTACAAATGAACTGGAAACTGTGTTCTTTTTTTTCAAAACGAGTTAAGAAGATAGAAACCCCCTCTTGTGGTTGTTGAAACCCCCCTCTTTAAACATAAAACTTATGTTTAAAGAGCCAATTTAACGAACAACTAAACAACTAATTTTTGTTATTTCTATTGACAAAAATCAATTAGCTATTGTTTGGATGTGAAAATCTCTGGATATAATTCCAATTCGTGAAATTTGTTTTGTGATGATAAAATTATCCCGTTTGAATTTGTTGAGGCATTTTCTTTGAGCTCTTTGCTTTAATGTATAGTCCATCTCTAAATTTCCTTATAACTAACTCTTAATCTATCTGTGTTTAATTTTTTTTTTTTTTTTTTTTTTTTTTTTTTTTTTTTTTTGTAGAAGTTGAAGATATTTCATCAAACGACACTGGAAGGCTGATGGAAACCTCCGATTCTACTTTATCGAATGAACATCAAAATCTACCTGTTGCTGTTTCATCCGATATTTTCAATTTACTGCCTGAGTCGGGCTCCCCGGAACTGAATAGCAATGATGAAGGTATATTTCAAAATATTTTCTGTGCATTCCATAAAAGTTTCTCATGATTTTGAAGCATTTAATTGGCGTTTTCAAAAGTATATAGAAAGGCCAAGTTTGAGTTTCGAATCATATGAACACATTTTAAAGTAATTCAAATGTTTGTTTGATCATGATAAATGTTTGTGCTTTGTTGATTATATGCCAGCGAATATTACTGGGGACCAAACTTGATCTTGGTACCTAATTGCGACCTAACCATTTGGGGCTGATGCGTGTCGCTCACGACGATGCTCTAATGTACACACAAATTTGATGTATATCAGAATCTTTATTTATGCGTAACTTGTAAACATATCAAGGGGCTCCTCTTTTTCTTCTTTTAAACCTTTTCTTCTTTTTCTTCTATTTCTTCTTTTAAACTCTTTTTCTTCTTTTAAACTCTTCTATTTCTTTGGTGTGATGCACAGTTGAGTTTATTGCTGTGGTTAGGGTACATCTACAAAAACCTAGAATATCTGATTTTACAATCTCTTTAAAATTACCTCTATTATCCTTATAATTGTTTTTTTTTTCGTTTTTGGAATAATAGCTGTAAATTAAGTATAATAACCCATCTTTGCCCTAAAACTAGAATGTTGAGAGTCACAGTTGGGAGTTTGACACTCAAGCATAAGCTTTTCAAAAGATTGAAGACGGACCTATGTCAGCTGCTCCAAAGAATCGATCCAAACATATTTGCTAGTATTTGACGGGTCGCCATAAACCTGGCTAGGTCATGTTTTGATGGGAGTAAAAAATCTTCTTTTTTTTGGGCCGTTTTACAAAAAAAAACTCAATTTAAGTGGTGTGTGGAGTCGAGGTCAGATTGAAATTAAGGTTTGAATTAGACTGGGGCAGCGAAGGAAGGTACACAAATATACATAGCTTAGTAATTTTTACCAAGCCATGACTTGGCAGATGTAGTAGTTGTATGAATTTTTCAACCGAATGAGTAGCTTGTTTTTTGTATTAGTTTTGACCAAATACTGCTCCCAATAATGACTGCAGCCACTATACAAGTATTCACATATCAATGTTTGTTGTTTTGATTTAATTTTAAAATATATGTTTTGACATTTAACTCTCGTGAGGATTTTGTTAAATTTGCTTTTTTTTTTAATATTATTATTATAGGATAAATATCTAAAAAATTCACAATTTGCTACTTAAGATTGCGATTTTGAGTGAATCTTAGGATTTTGAAAAATTCTTTTTTCTCTCTACTGATTCATGTAAAGTTGCTGATGCCCGTTTAAAAAAAATGAAAATTTGAGACTTCTTCTTAATATACTTAAAGTGCAATAACTTCTAGTAGATTAATAATTTATTCTTAATTGTAGACGCAGCAAGAGTTCAAGACGTATTTTTGAAATCATTTCCCCCTACCTCATAGAAAAATCTTCTACAGCTTTCCCTCATTGTAAAAAAAGAAAATACCAAGATTACCATTTTCAAAGTCAGAGAATTGTTTTGTTTGTTTGTTTTTTTTTTTTTTTTTTTTTTATTTTTTTATTCAGCAAGTACATCGGATGCAAGTATCTCCAATTGCTTGTAACCAAATTTAGTATTTTTAAACCCTGTGAAATTTTTGATAAATTGATATAAAAATTCATTTTTTTCTATTTCGTGGTAGTGTATAACAAGTCCTAGTGATATAATATTTATATGTTTCTATTTTTGTAAAGACTATGTAAATTAGCCATTTGGAAGAGTTGATGTCTAAATAAACCCAAGTCTAAATCTTTCCATTTACTGTTTATTTTTTTTTCCTGTATAACAGGATAAATTCTGTTCTCTTCCAATTTTAATGCTGCTATTAATTTTTTTTTCTTTACTCATTTTAAATTCAATTTTCTTTCGTTCTCAGTATCATATTTGTAGTATATCAAAAAATTATGCCTTCAGAAAGAGTTTTTACATATTTCAATTTCACGTCAGGTTCTTCCCACTATGAAAAATGGTTGCTTTTCCAATAGTCAAAGATCAGCGTTTTGATTCGAACTGTTTGACCTTTATTTTAAGGCAGATTTATAGTTGGAGGGCATATACTCTTTTAACCTAGCAGGACTATTTCTGTTGCTGTTGTCCAATTAAAAATTTTGCATAAGCTTTCGTATCTACAAGAGTTTACCAAGCAGACCTTGAGTCTTAAATGATATTTATAAAATTTGCTTTATTTTTTCAAGTTTTAAGGGTCCAACGGATCCAATCATTACTACGGAAATAAGATGAGCACGCACTAAATTCTAACTACAAATAACACTCTCGTTCTTTTGACAAAATGATTTATTTTCATAATATATATATATATATATATATATATATATATATATATATATATATATATATATATATATATATATATATATATATATATATATATATATATATATATATATATATATATATATATTATGAAAATAAATCATTTTGTCAAAAGAACGAGAGTGTTATTTGCAGTTAGAATTTATTGCGTGCTTATCTTATCATATGTATATGCTTATCATATATATATATATATTGCAAGTATACGGTGGGCATGCTGGCATCCTATACGCGATTTAAAACCGAACTTATTTGGGTCGTAATCCACCTTCTCTAGAATAGATGGGAGCGATATATATTCAAATAGTTTGCTTAAATTAAGCGCTACAGTGACGAGATAATATGATCCACAATTAACTGAATCCTTCCCACTCTTCGGAACAGGGGTAAAAGTACCACACAGGAAAGAATTAGGCACTTCTGAAAAAGTAGTTGCAGATGGCTAATCAACTCGGGAGAATCGATTCTTAAATGTTCAACACAAATTCCATCCAAATCAACAGACTTAGATTTTAGTTTTTTAATGCTTTTCACAACAGACTCAGCACTAATAGGGATGATATCTTTCTGGTGCAGTCTACGCGGAATAAATGAATCGAGCAATCTGCAAAACCCGGAATAGAATGCATAGTTAACTGTACTGGAAATTGTCGAGTATTGACTAACCCATGAATCACCATGAATTGAACTGAACAAACAGTCAGGTTTAGCTAGCTAAAATTCAAAAGTAAGGCATGGTTTTCTCTGGCACGTTTGGGTGTGAATAGTTCAATTATTTGTGTACTCGGTTTTGGTACCAGAATTCATTTATTCAGTTGAGGCAGGGTTCCCGGGTCTTTTGCGAAATCCCAGTTAGATCTGGGGTCCGTCAGGGTAGTGTGCTTTCACCTCATATTTTTAAAGCTTGTTTATTGAGTGTTCTTAATATGATACCGCTTTCTTACTCTTCAGGGTTGTCAAACGTCTCCTATTTTGCATATGCGGATGATTTTCTGCTTGTTAGCAGGTCAAAGTTTACATTAATGAAGTATGTGCTACTTGTATCGCGGCTGTATGGGGAAATCGGATTAAGCCTCAACACTGATAAATGCGAATATTTAGTGTTTAATTCAAAATTTTCAGCAACGCCGCTTGATTGTGGCGTATTTTCTGTAAAAAGTGTTGAATCTTTCCGATGGCTTGGGATCAATATTTGCAAATTGCTTACTTTATTTCGTTTCCGGGTATTGAGTGATATTAAAGATAAGCTGAAACTGGGGTACGCTAAAATTGTCCCCAACAGGGGAAGATATAACAGAAAAGCATTGGCTAAATTGTACTCGAGTTTTTGTGACCATGCAGTTTTGTTCCCAGCTGGCCTTCACATCCTATTTCGCCCAGAGGATATTAGCAATATTAGAAATTTATATTTTAGAGATTGCAAGTTTTAATTTTATATACCTCGCATATACAGTAATAGAAAGATGATGAGGATTTTTGACACTCCGGCAATTGTAAATTGTTTTGTCAGACAAAGTAGCCGTCTTAAAGATAACATTTATGCTAATTTGGGTTTTCACCTCCCAATTATCCGGGTAGCACCTGCGCATTGTTTTTAATAGTTATTTTTTTTATTTTTGTTAAATTTATCTTTGTTTTTTGTTTTTTTTTTTTTTTTTGTTTTTTTTCTCTTTTTTCTTGTGTTACTCCACTTCATTTTCTGTATAGTGGGTCAAAAATAAATTATTATTATTATATATATATATATATATATATATATATATATATATATATATATATATATATATATATATATATATATATATATATATATATATATATATATATATATATATATATATATATATATATATATATATATATATGCTAATACCATATACAAAACTAATACAAACAAGCGTAATAATAAAGCAGATACAAATAAATAAAAGAAAACTGTTATTTTTTAGTCTTAAAACTCTTTGAAATAAATTTGCCTATTGCCACTATATATCTAGAAAATATTGATTTCAAAATCGCCTGTGGAAAAATTCGTAATCTAATCGAAAAATTATAAACCCTCAAACATGTTAAAAATGGTAGACAATTAGCTAGCACCTGAAACAAAACTCTTATATATTTCATAGATAAATTTAACTTGAAATAATATTCCTTACTAAAACTCTTAACACTTCTGTAGAAAACAAACCGTCGAAACCCTCGTGCTAGCACCCCAATGTCGCATCTCTTGGTCTCCTCCTAATCCGTAAATCTCTAAGAAAAGTTCTCTCACTTTCTTTGGGGTCTTTGACGTTATTCCATTTGTAGGAGGGACCGCTTTCATCTAGCCAAATTTTGGATCTAGGATGGGCACGAAGATTCAATATTAAGCTTTAGTAATTCGTAATACGCGGCTCTTGATACCCTGTGTTCTGGATAATACAATAACCTAAGCCGAAATTTTACCATCTGTATTAACCTATCTCTTCTCAATGAAAATAATCCCAAGTCTTCTTTTATGACTAGACTATGCCCCGTTTTCTGCTATCCAAACATCCGTTTTTAATACTGAAGCGGGAACGACTCCAATCGTTCAGCCGTGTATGTTCCCCAGATCTCATCACCTTTGTGAAGGATTGCCATTATTTTGAATTTGAATACCTGTTTTATATTCTTTAGACTATTATTAAACAACTATTTTTATATAATATAAACACGACTACCGTGCCTTTTGCAAAACTTGCTGAAGTATGTTTTTTTCCCGGGGCGATTAGTGGAAAAATGAAAACCCATTTACATAATGGGTTCTTTTATTTAATGGGATCTCTTTCCCATTAAAATAAAATATGTTTCAAAAATTTTGTTCACTAAAAACTATGATTTTGTTTTGATAAACATTTATTTGAGATTCAGGCAATCCGAGGCTCATGCGGACTCATGCGGTTGAAAAATTCCTACGACTACTACTTCTGCCAAGTCATGACTTGGTCAAAGTTACTAAACTATGTATATTTGTGTACCTTCCTTCGTCGCCCCAGTCTAATTCAAACCTTACTTTCAACCTGACCTCGACCCCACACACTACTTAAATTGAGAAAGTTCTTCTTTTTGTAAAACATCCAAAAAAAGAAGATTTTTACCCCTATCAAAACGTGACCTGGCCAGGTATATCGCGACCCGTCAAATACTTGCAAGTATCTTTGGATCGATTCTTTGGTGCATCTCAAATAGGCCCGTCTTCAATTATTTGAAGCGCTTATGCTTGAGTGTCAAACTCCTAACTGTGACTTCCAGCATTCTAGTTTTAGTTTCATTTGCTATATTGATCTAAAAAAAAATTCTCTTTTGGTTAGTGACTATAGAGAAATTTTTAAGATTTGCTTCATACACAGCAACTGATTTTGTTGGGAATAAGAGGGTCAAACTTCATGGGCCTTAAATTTGGTTATTATGCTTAATCTACAGCTATTGATCCAAAAACATAAAACAAAACTAGAATGTTTAGTGTCTAGTTCGTACATCATTTGCCGTTTTTTTATGATTTTTTTTCGAAGCTACACCCCTCTACCGAAACAAAAATGGTGACACAACTCAAAAACATAAAAAAATACTGCCTGGATATTTCAAGACTTCAAAAGACACTCAAAATCAAGAACGCATCCAGGATTTTTTCTGGTGGGAGATGGAGAGGGATGTAAAAAACTTTATAAGACACATCAAAAATATAATATTCATTTTTCTTACGTTTTTACCAGCCGGACAAACATTTTTTTTGGGGGGCCTATACTGCCTTGCTCAAAAATAAATAATAAAATATCCCACTAGTTACTTACTATGTATTTTTTTTCCAGCATCTCCACAGAAAATCCTCCCCAACGAAAAATCCCGGAAAATTCCCCTGTAAAATCTCCCCCGCCCCCACTGGAAAATATTCCCCGAAAAATTCTCCCCATAGACCCCCTTTCTTTGGAAAATCCCCCCCCCCCCAAAAAAAAACCTCCCGCCGAAAATTCCCCCTCAAACAATGCTCCTCAGAGAAATTTTCATTATATGTAAAATTTCATAATTTTCATCACATATTCTGATATGACTATAGTGTGGCTATAGTGTCACAAAGGTTTTTATAGTGTTTCCCGGAGGAATTGGTTTCAATCAAACACATTGGTTTGGGTACCCGACTGACTAACCGTATTTCAAACCGTAGGCTGTACGAAAAGTGTTGTTCAATCTCGATTTCGAGGGCTATAACGAGAGAAAGGTTGAGGTGGGTAGGTCACGTTCTACAGATGAAGGCTAACAGATTTTCCTTTTCGGCAAACCGTCTAGGGCTAAAAGCAGGTTGTTCGGTTAGAATGGGATCAAGTGAAAAGGAAAGATTGAAGGGAAATGGGAACTTTTTGGGAGGGTGGAAAGAGAGAGGCTTTGAATGCAATATATTGATATATCTGTATGTCGAAAGGTGGTGATTTCGAAAAAGCCCTTGTAGTCTAAATAAAAGTTTTTTCCAAGTTTTTTCTGGCAGTCTTAAACCTAACAACAGCAACAAATTCAATTATGACTCACACTAAAGAAGAAGAAGAGTTTAAAAGAAGAAGAAGAGGAGCCCTTTTGATATGTTTACAAGTTACGATAAATAAAACTTTTGATATGCATCAAATTTCTGTTTACATTAGAGCATCATCGGGAACAACATGTAACAGCCCCAAATACAGTTGGATCGCAATTTGGCTCTTGTTGTACCGAGATAATTTGATCTACTGTCGAATAACCGGACCTAAAGCCTCCCTGTTCTTCTTCCAGTACTCTTTTATTACCCACCCAATAACTCAATTTTCTATCAATAAGCCTTATATGCCTGTAATTTCTATGTAAAATGGGGTTCCCTTTTTTTATAAAGTGAGAATATTCAAAATTATTTCAATGGCTCAGGCCAAACCAAATTAATCTGCACTAAGTTCAATAAAAAAAGTCTTGTTGCACAGCGGATTTATGCTCTGCTTGCCAATACGGAGCACCAGGTTTCGATCCCCGCTGCAGCAAGGTTGGGTGACAAGCTTGCTACTTGTCCTTGTAAAAACACCCAGCAACTAGAACGTCGACTCGACGCCTCTGCGCCAGCAATGGCTCAGGAGGGTCTTTATCCTTTTTTTATCTATAGTCAATAAACCCAGTGGAATTGATCAGTTTAAGTGAAATTAGACTGCCTTTTAAAGGTCTATTTATTATAGCGGGTATAATAGGGGGCTATAATAGCGGGATTTATTTATATACCCCAGGAGCTGAATATCCAGGAGATTTATTTATTAGTTCCTCCACCTCTTTTTTTGCTGTATTTGATAGCTGTTACTCCTCATGTTGCAAAGGATATTCTGCGAAAAATATGATGACCACGATTCCAGAGTAGGAATTTATTATTAATTTTTATTTATATATTAATTAATATTTATTAATTTTCGTGGTTACTTTCAGATTTTGTTTTTAAAGCTTTCCAAAAATCTCGTGTCTTACGATTTAGGCACAAATTGTGGGTTTTTCCTGCTTCCTTACAGTCGATTTTTGTACTTTTTTCGTTTTTGATTTTTTTATAAATTTTGTTCTGCTCTGTAATTCTGTGAATAGTGTACCTTTGATTCATCACCATCCGCTGACTACTTTATTAAGCAGTAAATTCTGCTGTAATCTAAAATTTTTATATTCAGCATTGATAAAGCCTGTTCTATGAGAATTCTTAGGCTTTTGCAAATAGGGTGAGAAATTCAAAAGGGAAAAACGAGGCAAATCTTGTTGTAACATCATCTGTTGAACTGCTGCTTGTTTCAATATTTGATGCATTCCAGCAACTGTTTGACTTGTCATTTCAGCGGAAATATGCTAAATTTCAACAACATATAACACTCATGTATTGGTTGCATTTTGACCAACTGATAATTTTTTTCTTTTGGTAATTTGCGTAATTTTGCAATTTAAGTAATTTAAGTAATTTGCGTAAATTGGGGTCGTTTGCATGAAATACCTTTTGAATATCCGAAATTCTTTTATTGAAATAACCGTAGAATCCTCAGTTCAGAAATGTATGGCAAGCCTTCTTTACATTAATTGAAAAAACTTTCCACAAAACAAGTTTTTAATGAAAAGTAAAGAGCTCTATTAAACCAAAAAATGAGTTGCAATAACGTCAAATAACCCTCCAGGCATAAAACTACAACATATCACCATCAATGAATGAATGAAACCCAAAACGAAAAGAAAAAAAAAATGATTCAAATTTGAAGCTAGCAGAAATTAATATTTTTAAACCAGATTAAAATCAGAACATAATTTACATTTTACTGAAAGCAAAATATACTTATTTGTTTTCAATTTTTTAATTTCAATAAATCACATAAAATTAAGAATTTAAGGAATAAATATCAGTAATTATATTAAACTCTCAATCTACATTCATTTGTTTTTTTTAAGTATAGTGTAAATTATATTCTGATCTTGAGAAGGCAAGGGGGTTGTTAGCCCGAGTCATGTTAAGTTTCTGCTTGTTTTGAGTTTGCTCGGCTATTTATTGTAATTTCTGTTCATTTTTGGTTTCATTTAATTATTGAAGTCGATTTGTGGCAGTTTTTTTCAGTTAAGTACAAATAATGTTTTGGTCGTGAGAAGACTTGGGGTTTAGTGTCCAATTTTAATTACTCTGTGAAGTAAAACTAATATTTTTTCTTTCTTTCTTGTTTGATTTTAAATTCAACTTGATGAAGTAAGTGGTAAGCAACGTATATTCAAATTGTGGAATACTTTCCATGTGGAATACCCACCTTTTATTTATAACTATCAGAATGCCTCTTTATTTAATATTTTTTTATATAATTTACCTACAATACATTTCTTCTCTTTACTATAGGGACAGTGCAATCAAGATTGACCAATTCTGATGGTGTGACTCAACGAAAACTTTTAGGCCCCAAACTTATTGTTAGGATGAAAAAGCTGACTGAAAAGTCTATAGAAGAATTAAGAGCTGGCATCTGGCGTTGTAGCTCATGTGGAAAAACAGAAAAATCGTTTTTGATGCTAGATCTTCACATAGACACTGGCTGTGAAGAGCTTTCCCCCATAGAGTGTGATGTTTGCCCTGCAGTTATTCGTGATTATAAAAAATTCGTGTGTCATTTCATGGAGCACCAAATGGGAGATAAAAGAAGGTGTCCTATTTGTTTAGGAGAAGGTATTAATGATATGACAAAACATTTGTTTCTACAAGGTCATTTTTCCCCAAACGAGTCTCAACTATACCGACAGGAGAATACATCACTAGTTATTTCTCAAAATCCTTCTAAAAGTGATTACTCTTTTTCATTTGAGTCCACATCTCCAGCAGAAGGCTTGAACAATCGGAAAACTTATCCAACTAGTCGCTTGCTCAGTAAAAAACTCAGGAAAGTTGAAAGAAATAGGCATCAAAGGCTGCATGCAGGTAAGAAACCACTCGAATGTGATCTGTGTAACAAATGCTTTTGGGTATCAAGTGATTTGGAGAGGCACCAAAGAGTCCATACAGGCGAGAAACTATTTAAATGTAATATATGTGAGAGGGCCTTTTCGCAATCCTACAATTTGAACAGGCATCGAAGAGTCCATACAGGTGAAAAACCCTTTAATTGTGATGAGTGTAAGAAGAGCTTTTCGTTATTAGATAGTTTGAATAAACATGTAAGAGTGCATACAGGTGAAAAACCTTTCAAGTGTGATGTATGCACGAAGAGCTTTTCTGATGTAAGCAATTTGAATAGACACCAAATAGTGCATACAGGTCAGAAACCATTTAGTTGTGATGTATGTTACCAGAGCTTTTCCAGGACTTGCTCTTTGAAAACCCATGAAAGAGTGCATACAGGTGAAAAACCGTTTAAATGTACTGTATGCAAGAAAAGCTTTTCTATATCAGGGGATTTGAAGAAGCACCAAACAGTGCATACAGGTCAGAAACTATTTAAATGTGATATATGTGACAATAGGTTTTCTTATATTAGCTCCTTGACTAAGCATAAAAGATTGCATACAGGCGAGAAGCCATTTAAATGTAATATATGCTCGAAGACGTTTGCTCAATCTGGCTACTTGAATAACCATCAGAAAGTCCATTTATGCTTGAAACCATTCAAATGTGGTGCATGTGAAAAAGAATTTTCATTCAAAGCGAATCTAAATCGCCATCTCAAAACCCATTCTAGGAAAAAGCCTGCTACTTAATGGTAAAATTTCCGACCAAATTGTGACTTTATAGACAAAAGAGGACTTGATGAAAGGTTAAAGTTGTTAGATGGAAGTTAATTCTCAATTTGAATTTACAAGTGCTTTATGCATCCATACGTATGTTTTTCTGGTTCTTCTGCAAGTGAAGCGTAATTTTTCCATCGAGTAGCCCAAGCATTTGTAAAATCACACAAGCAAAGCATGCAAGTACTTATTTGGGATAAAAAAAAAAAAATCTTGAATTGACTATTTGAACAGAAATTGAAGAATAAAATCCAAAACGTAAAATCGTCAGTATTTTGAGCCATCCAAAAATTTATCCTGGAAAACAATGTAACATTTCTAAAAGTGCCTACATCAATTTCGAAAAACAAACAATAAGATGAAATGAACTAAAAGGCCAAAGAGAGGAGAAACAAAGAGGAGAAGTGAAAAATGGTTTATTGGAAAACACCATTTCTTTTCTCTGTTTGTTGTATATTTTTTTCTTGTTCCTTTGCGCATCCTCAATGACGTAATATTGGGATGCTCAATCTTTTTGTCTGCAAGGCAATGGCTTTTAGTAAGAGCTTTTAAAACAAAGTAGTGTTGACAGATTATAAATATGATATGGGGTGACGTATTTATTCTTTTCCCATAACACATAGTCTCAAAAGGGAAAAGAATAACATTACATCGCATCACATATTGCTTTTCAGTGGTTGGATGTTGTTTTGGGTCTAGTAACGTGTTTACAAACGTCGTCTGAAATTTAGCCATATGAGATTTCGTCCTATCCGAGTGGTTAGAGCGTTGGACTTGCAATCATAGAGACAGGGGTTCGAATCCTAGTGTTGCTGGTTATTTGGTTTGGAGAGGCGGTCCCCAACCACGCATTACACTCCTGGCCGACGACAGTGAATCACGAGATCGTTACCTGTACTACACAAACCATTGGCTAGCAAGCAAAAATTAAAATGAACTTACTAGTGTAGAGAACCGAAAAAAAATTACGTATGTTCTCCTTTCTAATAAAAAAAAATCTCTCCATAATAACCAAGATTGCAAACAGAACCAATGAATTTGGATTGACAGTTTAATATATACTGATATTTGATCCCAGCAGTCTCAGCAGTCTTTGATTTACTAAAGTTATAAAAGAAAACCGTTTAGAATGTGTTGTGTTTCAGTTAATTTTGTTTTAGTCTTTAGAAGGCACAAGGGGCATGAGTCCCACTCCGATTTGTGGTAGTTTTCGCTTGTTTTAAGTTGGAGTTATTTATTGTAATTTCTGTTCTTCTGGGTTTCATTTATTTATTAATAGAAATATGGCCGTTTGGTGCTTGAAATATTATGCTTTTTTCTGCTCTTTGGGTCTATTTATGTATTGAACAAAGTATTTACAGCATACATAACAACATAACATTCTTCTGGGGTACCTAAGAGCCTCTGCATATATATATATATATATATATATATATATATATATATATATATATATATATATATATATATATATATATATATATATATATATATATATATATATATGCATATAGTACCGGGAGACCAAAGGCTACGTGGAAGGCTTTTAAATACTGATTCCCACTGTCACTTGTCTTTTATCCGAGGCTGTTGTCCCAGTGAAGCAACAGGTAAATTTCAACCCTCCTCCACTTCTCGCATTCTCATGTAACCTTTACCATAGTCGTTTATATCTCTTTTTATTTCTTCCAGGAGATTCATTGGGTTACGAGAGATCCCATGATCTAAAGGACATGCAAAGAGCTCTTTAGCAGCTTCATCGGGGTGTAAAAAGTTTGTTTGGCCATATGCATTTGGTTAAAAATCACCCTCAGGGGTTTGTAGATGGATATGCAACTAAATTGATTTTGTGATGAATTTGTCTTGCGACTTTGAAGCTGAAAATATTACGACTATTTATGGTTTAATCATCGCTTAGGTTGAATGAAGCTAAAGGGCAACCTGACTTCAAGTTTCGTATTTGTTTGTGGAATTCTTTTAAGGGTCCCAATGACTTTTAATTATACTTGCGTAGTTTACGGCATTCACTGGGTTTTGCGCCAAAGTTTTTTGGCGTTGAAGATTACGATTGCGTTGTTTTCTAACGTTATATTTCTTTCTTCTTCACTTTCATTTTTGACTCATTCTCATTTTCGCTATCGTTTGTCCTCTAACAGCACAATTTTTGTTTCTTCACTGTCATTTTTGACACATTTTTTGTTCACTGTCATTTTGTTGTTATGTTTGTTCTTCATTTTCAATTTTAACTCTTTGTAATTTTCGCCGTCACTTATTTCTTAACAGCATATTTCTTTGTTCTTCAATTTCGTTGCTCACTCGTTGTAATTGTCGTATTTGCAAGTATTCTAATTACATATTTCTTTGTTCTTCATTTTTGTTCATCATTGCTTCAGACATTTTTTCAATGTCCCTTGCCTTAGCTGCTCGTATTGGTCTTGGTAATTTTTGATGGTCTAGGTTGTTCATTTTCATCCTTGCATTTATATCTCTCAGGCTGTTCTCTTTATCTTATGTCATTTGATGGTCCAGTTTGTTCATTTTAGGCTTACGTTTTTGTCCTCATTTTGAGCTTCCGTTAATTTACATTTTTGTCCTCTAAATATTATGAAACCGCTGAAAATGTCTTTTGAAATTTACATCACTGAATATGAATAAAGTTTTGTTCTATAAATTCTTCCAAAGCTGTTTGAAAATCTAATTTCCTGGCGTCTTCACTTTCAGTCGACATAACCGCTAAACTTTTTAATCTTTCCTGATTCATTGTTGGTATCAGATAGTTTTTTATTAGTTTTAGCCTGGAAAATTATCTCTTAGGGAGAGTAAGAGCAATAGATGGTCCTTACTCGTGCCCCATGCCTGGAGATAAGGGTGAGGATCTGCTTCACTTCATTGCTCTTTTTCCTGAACTACAGAATTTAGAGAAGAATTATTTTCTAGTAATGGGTCGATTGAGTGGTTGACCTCAGTAATAGGATCGAAATATTATGGGACAATAACAAAGATTGAAAAACATATTAAATTGGGAATGACACTTAGAGAGGTTTTTTAAAGGGGGGAGGGTGATGGCCTTCAAGTATTTTGTTCTTTTTTTAGTCATGACCCTGTGGGTTTAAACCATTAAGTATATAACTAAAATGTGTGCAATATGTTGTGTAATTATGTGAGTTAGTTTCATGATATTATTTGCTTTATTATGTTTGTTTTGGAATCGTTATGTGTTATTTTTTTCATTGTTATGTACCATGTTTTGTTATGTGTGTTATTACCATGTGCTATTATTTTGTGTCGTACTTTTTGCCATGGCCCAAAGCGACTTTTGCTGCAGTAAATATCTATCTGTCTATTTATCTATGATAAATTGTTGCAATTAGTCATAGTCACAATTAGTCCTAGTCGCTGGTGCATGCAGTCGCAGTAGCCGTTACAGTTACAGTCGCAGGAAGTTGCAGTAGTAGCCCCGAATGTTTGGACGTTAATACCCTTTCCTAATACCGTTCCCAAGATATTGATGATTCAGCCTTTTGATAACCTAGATGCACATAGCATCTATTGCCACAATGTTCAAAATTTCCTGAGGTTTCATTTTAGTACCCTTAGGTCTTTTGGATCCAACTAGGATCAGAGATCTCTCCATTACCCAACAATAAATTCTATTTGTAGACAATAGGCAACTCGCACAATTTACTCAAGCTTGCCCCGGGAGCTGTTGGGGTTAATATAAAACCCGCAGGTGTATTTCTTGGACCTTTGAATTAACTGGAACAAAAGGGTTATCTGAAATCCTTAGTCAGTGTCAAGGGTTTTTACATAAAACATAAAACTTGGAGGCAGGATGGTTGCCCTCCATTCACTTTTGACTCTTAAAAAGTGATCTAAAACTTGAATTCCTAGACACATGAGCCCCATCTTAATTTTCTATAGCCATCCCTTATAAAGTGAGCTCTGAGAATATATATATATATATATATATATATATATATATATATATATATATATATATATATATATATATATATATATATATATATATATATATATATGAACGGAGTAAAAGAGTTGTAGTTTTTGATCGTAGTGCCCTATTGAAACTAAAAAATAATATGGATCATATTGATTGGGTATCTCTGTTTGGAAATGAGAGTGATGTAAATACTAAATTTTCACTCTTTTACAGTAAGCTTTTAGAAATGGTTAAGGAAGTAGGTGCAGTGAAGAATTCGAATGGTCGAAAACATAATAGGAGGAAGCCATGGATAACGCATGACCTTCTTCGAAAAATAAATGTAAGAGATAGACTGTTTAAGTCACAAGCTTTAAGACCGACGGATGAGAATAAAGAGCGATACCGTGTTTTTCGTAATTGTTTGAATAATCTCCTCCGTGAGGCTAAACAAAAATATTTTAGCATGAAATTCAATAATGTTAAAGGTAACCCGTTGAAAACTTGACAAATAATCCGTAACGTTATAGGTCAGCGGTCTAATATTCTACCAACTGAAGTGATTATTAATGAGGTTATAATTATAGATGGTAATGGTATATGTAATGAGTTTCTAAATAATTTTTGTTCGGTAGGCCTACAACTAGCCGAGATGATTTCCTCGTCTCCAGATGACTCACCTTTTGGATCTACTCTACCATCTCCTGCAAATGTATCGCTAAATCTAAAGATGATTACATTAGATGAGTTAAGGGATATTATCTATAGTATGAAAAATAGTTCGTCCGGTAGTGACCTAGTTAGCCTAAAGATTCTAAAATGCATTTTCCCTTGTATATCTGGTGTTCTGACATCACTGATCAATGATTGCTTCCGTCAAGGAAGGTTTCCAGATTGTTTAAAAAATGCAAGAGTGACACCGGTTTATAAAGGTGGTGATAGAAATGATTTGTGTAATTATCGCCCAATATCAGTCTTGCCAGTTATTTCTCGTCTTATTGAAAAGTGTTTTAGTAATCGGTTGATCTATTTTTTAAAGAAGTTTAAATTGTTGAATAATAATCAGTTCGGTTTCAGAAAAGATAGGAAGACAGAGGATGCATTGTTATTTTTGACTAGTATAATTAACATAGCTTTAGATGAAGGATTTAAGGTTGGTGCAGTGTTTCTAGACTTACAGAAGGCTTTTGATACAGTTGACCATGGCCTACTCCTGGAAAAATGCGAGGTCTGTGTGATCCGAGGTAAAGCTCTTGACTCTATACGGAGTTTCCTTAGTAACCGGTACCAGTTTGTAGAGATGACTTGTGTACAATCAGGCGCCCGCCCAGTGACTAGTGGTGTCCCGCAGGGGTCAGTTCTTGGTCCGATTCTTTCTTTATTGTATATTAATGATATGTCTGATTGTATCCCAAGTTGTTGTTTTAATATTAGTGATATGGCCAAAAATCCCAGGAATGAGATGGTATCATTATTTGCTGATGACACAGTTGCTGTTAGTACTGCAAAGACAGAAGAATTACTTCAGACATCAATGAAAGATGCTATTGAAAGGTTATATTCCTGGTTGAAGGTAAATAGGTTAAAGATTAATCTGGGTAAGACTAATTTTGTTATTCTTTCCCCTTCACCAGATTTTTATCCATGGTTTCAGGATATTGCAACACAGTATGGAGCTTTAAAGCGGGTGTGTTCTTATAAGTACCTGGGGGTTTATATTAATGATGTTTTATTATTCAAGCGCCATGTACATTATGTTTGTAAAACCGTGTCTCGTAACCTGGGTATAATGAGAAAACTTAAGCATTTTTTTCCTTCTTTTGTTATGCGCCTTCTTTATTATTCCCTTATCCATCCATATATATTGTATTGTAGTAGCGTTTGGCTTTGAACATTTCCTTCTATTGCTCGGCCAATACGAGTTCTACAAAACAACGCTGTTCGGCTGTTAGATGGCCTACAACCCCGGGATTCGGTACGAAACGTGTATGAGCGTGTAAAGATACTGCCAGCTTCCGGATTAAGGGAGTTGTATACACTTCTATTCATTTTTAGGATTCAGAGGGGTATAAACCTCCCGTGTTTTGATAGCTTGGCTAACCTGAGATCTTCTGTCCATGATTATGATACTAGGTCATCTGCAGAGATTAATATTCATCTGGTAGTTTCGGCCCGATCGATGTTTTCTTTGCTTCACAGGGGGATCAGAAGTTGGAACCATCTTGATCAAAATACAAAAAATATAGGTGATATTTCTTCGTTTAAGATAGTAATTAAAGGGATGCTTTTTAGTAAGTATGAATTTTAGGTTTGTTTGTTTTTTTTTTTAAATAATGATATTGGTAAATTTTTATGGCTCCTGGGGGTGATGATTATGAATATGATTGCAAATTTAATGAAAATGTTAAGGTGTAAGGTTTGTGGTGCTGTTTGAGGACTGTGATATAGATAGGTTGTTTATTTTTTTCGTTTTTTTATTATTGTTTTGTTATGTTAGTGTATTTTTGCCACCCCCTTGGACAAGCTTTTACTTCTTGGGGTGGCCACTAAAAACTGATGTTAAATTGTTTGTTTGTTTAGAATAAATCTCTCTCTCTCTCTCTCTCTCTCTCTATATATATATATATATATATATATATATATATATATATATATATATATATATATATATATATATATATATATATATATATATATATATATATATATATATATATATATATATATATATATATATATATATAGTACCAGGAGCCAATCAGTATTGTCTTCTATGTTTATTTACATACACTCATCATTTAATCTTAAATTTATTTGGTGATTAGATGGAATTGACAATTATGGAATTATTCATATACCCGTGAATTTTTCATATACCCTGTCGTTGATTTGTATAATATTTGTTGATTTGTCGTTGATTGAACCTAACCTGACTGTGTCATTTCAATGGGTGAAGCCAGAACAACAGAAAAATAAATGATTTAAAATTAATCAGTAATTTATGTGCCCTATCAATCAGGTTGTTCTGGGTGCTGATCAATGAGCTATGATGTACAGTGTTGATTTGATTTTTATTCTCAAAAACAAATTACCAACGTCAAGTCTTTTTGGATTTCTGGGAGTTCCAACTAACCTCACAGAAACTTGTGCTTTTGTTAAATACGTAATCTCAACATACAAATGATTGGTTTTAATTCCCTTTTTTTTGTTCTTAATGTCTGAAAGTGTCATTTCTATGGGTGAAACCAGAACAACAGGATAACAATTATTCAAAATTAGGCAGTAATTTATGTGCCCTATCAATCAGGGTGTTCTGGGTGCTGATCAATGAGCCATGATGCACGCTGTTGATTTGAATTATATTCTCAAAAACAAATTACCCACATCAAGTTTTTTTATGGATTGCTGGGAGTTCAGACTAACCTCATAGGAACTTGTGCTTTTATTAAACATATAAATGTTCACAATAATTAAAAATATTTTATGTAATAAATGATTTCAGAGATTGTACTGCCCTGGATAAATCCAATCAGGTAAAAGTGAAGGTACATTTTTAATTATTTTGTTTTATTTGTCCCTGCTGTTCACCTCAAAGTATCAGCAAAGAAAAACAAACGCTTAGAATATTCAATCTAATTACTCTTGAATTTTTAAGGTTGATTCTACCACGGTGGAATCTCTTTTTTCCTCTTGTTTTGCCAGTTGTAGTTGTTGTTTTTTGTATTTTTATTTGTATTTTATTCTTTTTATATTTGTAAAAATACAAATTATATTTGTATATATTCAAACTCAACTTTAATAAAAAATTATGCCCTTGGTTGAAATATTATTCTTCCAAACCTAGGGAAGGACATTCTTCTGGAAGTGACGTATTTGCAGAATAATAGACGATTCAGTTGCTGTCTTTTTTTTTTATTTTTAAAACGTATCTTGTAAGCATAAGTTAGATTTGTGTTGTTTTTCAAAACTGCTTGATGCACTTCCAGCTCTAAATAGCCTATCTTGTGGCAGCCTGAATTTTCCTAAGAAGGTGACAATAACCAGAATGTATCTAACTGGTAAATGGTGACATGTATTATAGAATAAAGGTAGAATATGGATTATAATAAAGTAGAATTTAGCTACTGAAAAATATTTGAAAATACGTTTTATTTTAAAATATAGTAATATATTTTGAAGCATTTATTTGAAGTCATAGTTATAACAGCAGTTAAGTGTTATAACATAACGTAACATATTGTTATAATATAAGTGTTATAACATAATAGTTATAACAGCAAGTAAGCCTAGATGCTCTGTTTGCTGACTTAGGGGGTTCTTTCATTGGAAATTAATAGTTTTAGTGCATTTTTTCAGATTCAGAAGTCATTGAAGGGCAAACAGTCTCCCCACACCCCTGAAACCCCCAAAGAATCTGAGAAAAATTTTGGGACAGGCAATTAGCTTAGCATGGTTGAAATATCTAATAATTATGCCTCTGGAGATAGCAAGAATTCTTTGTGAGTTTATCCCACTTTCAACGGTTAGAAGGAGAGAAAGGTTGAGATTGCCAGGACACAATCTGCATATGTAGGACGTCAGATTTCCAAAATTGTCCTTTTTGGCCTACCATCTAGAGCTAAACGAAATGCCAGTCGTACACAGAATAAGATTATAAGAAAATACGGTAGGCTACTGTTTTGGTTAATGCTACACACCGCTATAGACTCTATCAAGGAAACTAGTCAAACGGGAGAGACACATACGCGGTTATACTGGTTTATGAAACAAATTTGGGCTATATATTTGCACATTAGGGGGGTGGGGGTAAAGCATAGCATATATTAAGTACGTAACCTAACCCAACCTAGGTACCTTCCCCCCTCTAAACCCCAAAAAACAAAAGTTTAGACTTTTTTAAACTTTGGTGGTGTCAAAAAAATGTATACGTTTACCAATTATCAATTACCAATTAAGCTGTTGCAGCTCAGAAGCTCTTAAAAAGGTATTTGATATTTTTATTTCTTGACATCGATCAGAGCAATATTTATGGGAAAATCGTCTGCAATTTCCGACTGGTCTGACTGGTAGCGAGTTTTTCTTGGTCTTGGTTGGTTCTGGTTCTGGTAGCGAGTTTTTCTTGGATGGAGGCTCAGAGAAAAAACGAGGATACTTTTTATTTGGAAAGCCTTCTTGAATAATTGACCTTTCTCATTAAAATGGTAAATTTTTTATCAAGAAAAGTTTTACCTACATCTTCGCTTCAATCAGTGCAATTACCTTTTCTTTGCTGCATTTAAATATTGTATTAAACCAAAGGATGTTCTAATGTAACAAAACTCATTGTAAAATTACAAAATTATATTTTTTTACATCTTAAATGAAACATCGAATAAGTATTCTTAAGCGACTAAAACAAAAATTGGACATGAAAATCAGGATTTCATTTTGTTGAGCACGTGTTTGTATGCATGTAGCTACTGCAATAGGAGTTTTAATTTACGGGTGAATTTGACTGACTCTGTGTTTGAATTCTTCTAGCTCCAGCTCAACATGACTGTTAAGAAAGGCATTAGTCATATGTCAGGTAGACTGAGGTTCAAAGAAAAGTTGCGGTTGTCTTACATGTTGAACCCCTTTTTCGTTGTCAGTTATAGTCTCTAGATAAACTGCAAAAAGAGTCATGAGTCTTGTCCTTTTATAGTATCTTAGGACAATAAGTCTCGCCAGATTTTCAATATCAGTTCCTTTGTTGCCAAATTTAGATCTTCTGGCAATAAGATAATAGACGGTCTTACTTAAATCAAAATCAAGATGGCCACGAAACGAAACCATTTATTTTTACCCATGTTAATTGCGTGAAACTCATGCAATTTACTAAACTTCTTGACGTCGAGATTGTTTGGTGTTATTAAATATGGTTTTTGCTCTAACAATAATTTAGCTTACATTGCTGTTGCACTCGGTACAGTTGTAAAAACATATGTCATTTGTGTCACAGCTCCTTCTAAACAGTACCTGTGAAATATATGTGCCGTTGTTCAGCGTCTATTTCTATATTAAAACTGTTCAGGCTATTATAAAAATATGTGCCGCAAGTACATAAGTAACACACAAGAAGCGTTGCATGTGCAGTAAATACTGTTGCTACTTATATTTTCCATGGCCACAGCATAATAAGACCTATCTCAGATAACCAGCGATGAAAGTGGCAAACTATTTTTGAAGAATCAGCTCTAAATACGCTTTAGAAATATCTAAATTCAGCAATAAACTGGGCTACCCAGAAGCCAGGTGAACCATTTGATTCAACATCAGAGTCTAGAATACCAGTTTTAGTTTTCTCAAAAAGTTTTGTCTATAGTAAGCAATGTTATATGATATTGAATTTATTTTAAATAATATTAAAAAAGGATTTCCCTTGACAAGCCGAATTCCAGTGGAAACTTGCAGCACTGAGTCACGAGCTCTGTAAACAGCATCGTAAAGAAGTCTTGGAGATAATTTAAATTCATCTATTTCTTCTCTAGAAGACTTCCCTTTATAAGGGCCAGAAGGAGATATTGGTTTCTCATAACATCTAAAGAAAGACCAGTCTTTGAGCAGACGATTGTGCATATTTTGCGTGAATATACACAGTCAAAGGTCACATCATGAGATTCTACATTATAGAAGGATGGTGACAGCTCTCCTTATATATGATATGATCTGTTCTGGCTTGATTTTGAGCTGAGCTGACGAAATCCATGTTCCATAGAATCGTGGCACCTGCAAAAGTAAACAGAATGTAAAAATAAAACATTAATTTTTGATTTCATCAATAAGAAATTACTAACATTAGGACAAAAAGTGGAATATGTAAGGATATTGCTTAATTAATAGAAAATCATTTACATTAAAACTAAAAAACACACTAATTTTCATCTACTATATTCTACTTGTGCTTTTAAATTTAAAATGAAATTTTTGGTTGATTAGCAACAGCAACGGGTAGCATAAAAAAAGAGGAAAATGTGGCCTTTTAAAATTTATATTTATGGAGAGTTTCAAATAAACCTACATTTCCAAATAAGGGAAAAATTATTTACTTGATATATTTCCACTTGAAGGAACATAAGTACTTAACTACCCCAACCATGTACCCACAAGTGTATAGTGAATTGATTGATTCAGTTGTTAGGGATGTTAGGGATTTATAATCAAAAAATTAAAATTAGAATATAATTGCAAATCATTATATTAGAAGAATTTTATGCATTCAAAAAGTCTAATTAAGGCTTTGTGGTAGCTTAAAGGAAAGAAGTTTTTTTTATTATTATCTAGAATTGTTCTGAGGGTCTTGCCATGATTTGCAAAAGAACTGTTCAATATATGTTCACGTCTTGTTCTCCAGATAGATATGTTCAGCTTTAATAAAAATTAAATTAAAAAAACAAGTTTTTTAACTGAAAGTAAGGAGTGACATTGAAACTTAAAACGAACAGAAATTAATCCGTATATGAACGGGGCTGTCCCCTCCTCAGTACCTCGCTCTTTGCGCTAAAGTTATTTTTATTGTTTTAAATAGGGGTTTGAGAAAGAATCAAACTTTAACATAAAGAGCGAGGCATTGAAGAGGGGACAACCCCTTTCATATACAGAATAATTCCTTTTCGTTTCAAATTTTAATGTCGCTCCATACTTTCCGTTAAAAAGAACTTATTTTCTCTTATTTAATTTCTGAACGTTTTTGAATTAATGCAGGTTTCTATTTTGGGTAACCGTATATGAATAATCAAAACGAAATTTGTACATTAATTTACTTTTTTTGGGGTTAAATGGCTTTCTCGAAAGCTCTTTAATTTTATTTACGAACGTTTTTATTAGTAACGAATATACGTAACTTACGAAGTAACTTATATAACGAACTTCTATATTCATATGTTTTTATTACGTAGCGTAGACAGCGAGGTATTGACTAGGGGGCGAAACAAATAATAAACTTCATAATTTCTGTTCGTTTTAAGTTGTGATGTTGTTCCTTACTTTCAGTTGAAAAATGTGTTTTTTTTATTTGATTTCTGATCGTTTTGTTAAATAATTCTGGGAAATCCGGTGCCCCCTTCATAGCAATATCTCTTCCCCCATGAAACTCCCTCTATGAAAACATCCTCCCACATAAACCCCGAACCCCCCACCTACCAGAAAAAATATCTCCTGAAAACGCCAGTATACTTCCCAATAACCAAAAATATATGTAAACATTGGGCAAAGCTCATAACTTTCAGCCCTTCCCCTGGGGACTGTGGGGGATTAACAATCCTAAAAGATATAGTTCTTATATTTTTCGATCATGCTGAAAAAAATGACAATCTAAAAATTTTGATCAAGTGACCTTGGGAAAACAATGAGCGTGGGAGGGGGCCTAATTGCCCTCTATTTTTTGGTCACTTAAAAAGTGCACTAGAGCTCTTAATTTTCGTTCAAATGAGCCCTCCCAAGATATTCTAGGACCACTGGGTCGATACGATCACCCTTTGAAAAAATAAAAAATAAAAAAGCATCCGTGATCTATCTTCTGGCAAAAACACAAAATTCCATTTTTTGCGGATAGGAGCTTGAAACCCCTATTGTAGGTTTCTCTGCTACCCTGAATCTGATGGTGGGATTCTTATTAAGGATCTATGACTTTCAGGGGGTGTTTTCCCGTTTTTTCAAAAATAAGGCAAAATTTCTCATGCGCGTAACTTTTGATAGATAAGACTTAACTTGATAAAATTTATATATTTGAAATCACCGCAAAAATCTAATTCTTTTGAAGTATTTATTGGTATCAAAACTTCAATTTTTAGAGTTTTGGCTACTATTGAGCTGTGTCACTCCTTACTTACAGGTAGTTGCCACGAACTGTTTGACTACATCAATTTACCTGCTAGGAAAACATTTAGAATCAGTTTAAAGAAAATATAATTTTTTAATCTTACCGCTTTGGCAGTTCCCTGTGGTGGTTCCTGCTTTGATTGGTATCCTTGCAGATTCAGGGGGGAGTATCATTTTTTTAGGTATATGGCGCATTGCTTGATAATTAATAAGAAATTAGACTTTTTTTTATTTTAAACTAGCCTCTTGTTAGGTTTTAGTACAGATCTTCTATCAATTTTTGCCAAATTTAAAGTTATCAATGGGATATCATTTGGGTAAAGTGGCAGAGTTTATATCTCCCTGTGGTACTGAAACAATTTACCAATGGGTTACAAATCGACCAATGAGGTTACTTCCCTCTCAGCACCTCGCTCTTCACGCAAATGTTGTTTTTTTTTTTTAAAGTCTCTTATTGCTCTAAGTAAACAACCCTTTTACTTATGGAGTCGTTCTTAAAGAATTGGGTCAGATTTAACCTTTAATGTAAAGAGTGAGGTATTGAGGAGGTGCAAACTACCTCATGTACGTAATAATTTCTGTCTTTTTAAGTTTATCGTTGCTTCGTACTTTCACTTATTTTTTTAAATTTATATCTGATTATCTTTTAAAAAACAATAGGAAATCTGGTTCCTTGTATACAAAAATATACCCCTCCCGAAGGAAATATTCTCTGGATAATTTTCTCTTGGTTAAAATCTTCCCAGACAATTACCATTTACATCTCTACCCGTAAAATTGAGTCGGCAAACAGAAAACAATACCTATAAAAAAATTTCTTATAGGAATTCTGGCAAATTCCCGAATTGCGAAATTTCACTTAAGAAGTTAACTCACTGGAAAATTTTCCCCGTGAAAAATCCCTTCCGTAGAGATTTCATCCTCCCCAACCCCCAAAAAATCTTTGCATACTTCAAGCATACCTGTACTATACTCATGAACTCCTTCATACCACCATAATACACCCAAGGAAATAATACACCTATATTATTTCCTGTAAATAATACAGAAAATAATAAAATGGACAAATTTCATATTTCAAAGACCTTCCTCCAGGGACTGTGGGGGGCTTTGTTATCTCATGAGGCTTAGTTTTGAGCCTTTCAACTATGCAAAATTTCACATTTTTGCTGCAAGATTTTGGGGAAAAGGGGCATAGGAGGGGGCTTAGTAGCCCTCAAATCTCTTTGGTCACTTTAAAAGGGTACTAAAACTTTTACTTTCAATTTAAAAGAGCCCACTTCTGATGTTCTAAGACCATTGGGTTGATGCTATTTATCCTGGAAAACAAAAATAAAAACGCACCAGTGATCTTTCTTCTAGCTAAAAAAAAATACAAATTCCACATTTTTGAATATAGGAGCGTGAAATTTTGTATACGCTGTATCTGATATCTCTTGTACGCTGAATCTGATGGTATTTGGTGAATGTTATCTCACTATATAGTTAACTTCCCATATTTGTAAGGCTTGATGTCACACAAAAGTTAAAAACACCTTTTTTTTAACTTGTTGGGGGTGAAAACAACAGATACTTTCATGTTAAATCAAATTTTATCTGACATATGCTTTTTAGAAACGGTTATTTAGTAATATTAAAATTATCCATATGGTTATGGTTGGGGGATCACAGTCCTAATTAAAAAAAGAACTAAAAATTAATGTTCGAAAAATTTGTATTTCAATTTTTTCAAGGAGAATCTTCAAGCCTTCTAGGAGAAAATGTCCAGAAGAAATTTTTGCTGGGCGTATTTTTTTTATTGAGGATAGAATTGACTGCGACAAATTCTTATAAAAAAGGAGTTATTCTGCACGGAAAAACAGGGGGGAGGGTAGATCTTGCACGATTATTTAAAATAGTTGGCCAGACATGAAAGTAAAAAGGATTTTTTCAACTTAAACAAAAAAAAAGCAACATTAAAACTCAGAATGAACTGAAATTTTTCCGTATACAAGGGTGTTAGCTGCCTCCATAACCATTCAGTTGTTGTGCTAAAGTTTGTCTTTTTGCCTCAGTTCTTCAACAACGACCGCTGAAAATTTCTTCTTATCCTAATATTTTCCTAAGTACAAAAAATTCATCCTACAGAACGATGGATTGAGGGGGGTGTTTACACACGGTATGAATAAACTCCTGTTCATCTTAAGTTTTAAGATGAGTTTTTCCCTATTTAAAAAGCTTGCCTTTATATGTTTATTTAAAGGCTGGTTCCTTTCTGAAGTGAAAGTTCAATTTACCTAGTCCCACTAAAAAAAAAATGCATTACAAATTTTCAAAAATTTACTCGGCACTTTTTCATTAAACATTTATGATTTTTGATGGGTCATTTCAAAATATTGAACAGAGAGCAAGGGCGTAGCTATAGTAATTTAATAGGGTGGAGGGGGGTAAGAGGGGCACTATTGAAGTACGTGCTGTTAAATCGGTAGTGAAGAAAAGTAACTATTTAATACGCACGCTGCTTGGTGAATTTAAAAACATTACGCAATGCATTGTCAACATACATTAAACAGTCATAGATACAAGTGCTGGCTCTTGGCTTTTACTAAAATTAACAGATATAAGCTTCTGCAGAAGAGAGTAGTAGCCTATAGCGTAGACAAGGTTTTGGGTGGGCAATGGTAATGGTCGTATTCACTCAACTTTATTATGCAGGTTCACCACTAGTGCTACAATACAAATCCTCCCTCCACTTTTCTCAACCCCCACTCCCAGGACAGGAGACTCAATCTCATTTCTAATAGTCCCGACTATTGGGCTATTCATTTGCTAGTAGTTCTGAATAAATCTTTACTCTGTAAGATTTAATTTGTAGCACTAAACTTTTAACATACGTTATTTATTGAAAATTATTTACGATTTCTATTAAATTGATTTGTTTGTGGGTTCATCGATTATCAAACAGTTCGTGGAAACGAACTGTAACTAAGGAGCGACCCGGCTCAATGGTAACTGAAACTCTAAAAAACAGAATTTTGATACCAATAGATACATCAAAAGAAACAAATTTTAATTCTGATTTCAAATATATAAGTTTCATTAAGTTTAATCTTACCCATCAAAAGTTACGAGGCTGACAAAATTTAACGGATTTTCGAAAAAAGGGGGAAAGACCCCCTGATAGCTATAGAACCTTAATGAAAATCAAACTATCATATTCAGCGTATCAGAGAACCCTACTATAGAGGTTTCAAGCTCCTATCTACAAAAATGTGGAATTTTCAATTTTTTGCCAGAAGAAAGATCACGGATGCGTGTTTATTTGTTGTTTTTTTTCCCAGGGGTAATCATATTGACCCAGTGGTCCTAGAATATCGCAGGAGGGCTCATTGGAGCGGAAATTAAAAGTTCTAGTGCCCTTTTTAAGTGACCAAAAAATGGAGGGCAACTAGGCCCCTTCCCACGCTCATTTTTTCTCAAAGTCACCCAATTAAAATTTTGAGATAGCCATTTTGTTCAGCTTGTTCGAAAATATTGTAAGTATGTCTTTTAGGATGACTTAATCCTCCAAAGTTCCCAGGCGAAGGGCTGCAAGTTATGAACTTTGCCTATTTCTTACATATTGTATTGGTTATTTGGAAGTATACAGACATTTTCAGGAAGGATTTTTTTGGTGGGGGGGCTGGAGGAGAGAGTTACTCGGAAGAATCTTAAAACTTTAGCGTAAAGAGCGAGGCGTTGAGGAGGGGACAGCCACTTTCATATACGGAATAATTTCTGTTCGTTTTAAGTTTTAATGTCGCTCCTTACTTTCAATTGAAAAAACTTGTTTTTTATTTAATATTATAATAAACAGCATTGATATCAGTGGGACACATAAGGCAGGAACAAAAATTATAGGCAGCGCAATAGTGCTGTCGAAGTAAAGAATCAGGAAAAGTCAAAGTGTTACCACAGATCGTATGACATTATATTTTGACGTATTCCCTATATTTAAATAGTGACTTATTTCAAATTTGAAAGCATTCGAAAAATAAAGTTAGAACTATCAACTTATCCGCTGGGCTTTGTTTGAAAAAGAACATCCAGAAAATCTGAACGATTTCTGGCAGCATTGGGACAGAAACCTTAAATAGATTAAAAATTGGCAGGGATGGCCATTGGAAGGGGAAATTGACTTCTAGAATTTAAAAATTATCTTTCTCTTTGTATATGTGTTTAAGAAAACAAGTTCTATAAGAAATACATGAAAGTTTATCTTGTGTAAATCTGGGTAGACTTTTCCAGGCGGGGGTTACACTGAATATTGCTTTTATATCCATAATTCCCTTCACAAGCAAAACTCAGTTTCCTTGTGCTGAATGCTAAAAATGATAACATTAGAAAAAGAAAATGGCTTGTTACAGCTAATACGAGGACAAAAAAAAATCTGAGTTGTGAGAAAATAACATATACTTTGATTGAATTCACTAAGTCCCACTTGCAGCAGACATTTTGTGCAACATGCTATGCAGAGATAAATGTCACACAAGTAGCGCTGGCTTTTCAAAAAAACGCGACTAATAACAGTAATAATCCTCACTTATGAAGATTAATTATAGTACATTTATGCCAATTCTTTTAATATGAACTGATTAAAAGAAATATTTAGTAAAGCGAAAATATCAAGAAGTCAGCACGTTATTATACAAATAGGCAGTTCTACATTTATATGGGTTGCTATGTGAATCCAGAACGTAAGGAATAGGATGTTAACAGCGCTTATTTAAGCATTTCAATCACAAACAAGGGAATTGGAGTTTCAATTAATCAGGGGAATTACAATTATAACACTTAATTGATTACTGGACTGTTCTTTGGCCAAACTAAAACCGATTTGATCTATCCACTTATAATACAAATATCATTATAAAAAGCACTAATTCTTAATTTCCTTTTCAATTATTTCTTTTTTCATTCTGGAAATTATATTCACAGTATGTTTACCTTCTTCTTCTTCTTCTTCAGTGAGTCTATTTCTGTCTTTTTTGTAGATGTAGAGGGTGTATGCATTTTTACTTATAAAAGTTTTAAAACAAGAGAATATAATCTTGAACGGATAGATTTTCGGAAGTAAAAGAACGTTAAATATCAGGGGAAAAAATTGATCTTAGCAAATGTGGCGAAACAAGAAGCATAGGACATTTTTTCAATTTTACCATAAGCCAGGCTCACATTTTTACTTGATGATAAGGTTTCAAAAGATAATATTTTTGGAAAAATATTACCGTGGAATATATTGTGAAATACGAAGAAATGTATTATGAAAAAGACCCTTGTATTTCTTGCTTTCTTTTTTAAACGAGCATGGATTAAGTAAAAAAGAAATTATCTGCCGAAGGAAAGAGCAAAATTGACACTTAAAACAAACAAGAGCTTAAAAGCAATTTGATGAATTAAAGTTTTTCAAGATTATTGAGGGGGAGTGTGTGGATAACCCCCCCCCCCCTTTCAACAACGCAACTGACAGAGACCAAAGTAATGAAGAACAGCAATTTACCTATGTGTTTTAGTAAAAGAAAAAAAAAGAAAATAATATTTTTGGAAAAATATTACCGTGGAATATATTGTGAAATACGAAGAATATGCCAATTGAATATTCTTCAAATTGAATATGCAAATGAAGACCGACTTAATTAAGAGACAGGATATCAATTTAAATTTTAACCTGATTATTATCATAACTTTCTGTTGCAAGGAATTAATAATTCATAAGTGATTTCATGATGTGTTAAAGTATCCATGAAGGGCATGCATATAAAATCTAGGGAAGGTGGGCAATTGTTAAGAAGTAAGTTTAACTACATAAAAGCACACGGTGTGTACACAGGATGTCACAAAGCCAAATCAGCAATATCTTGTGAACGGCTTGGAATATTACGCTGAAAATTGAAGCGAATATTGAACTAACCAAAAGGCTCTATCTGCGTGCTACTGTTAACATTACTGTTAATACTCATGCATCTACCCTTTCTTCTATTTATGACTGTAATTGTAACTATTTTCAACTGAAACTATTTGTTATTCTTTTTGACTGACTACTTTTGATTGTGACAAATTTCAAATCTGAATACTTATGATTGCAACTCCAAATACTTATGAATGCGACTACTTGAGAGTGCGACTGTGGCGGCGTAATAATAATAATAATATGTATTTAAAAGTCTTTTAAAGCTATATACAAAAAAGACAAATACTAAAAGAAAAATTACACTCTATCTGAAATCCTTCCCTTCGATACAGAATTTCCTACTGCCACAGTATAACGGGGAGACCTAGACCTCATTAACCAACGAAGCAGCCTATCTTCCCCTTCTTGGATAATTGATCCCCTCAAATGAGAATGCTGCTTACACCAAAGGAGGAAATGGGCCAACCCATCATCATTCTCCCCATATCCTTTCTTAAAAATCGCATTTACCCTTCTTAAAATCACGCAGTTTTTCTTATAAAGCTTTATTTGCAGCCTCTCTAAGTCTAAAATGCATCATCATACTAAGCAATTTGCTTCTTACAGAAACCACGCTAGTATCTCTATAATTACCAGACCCATTCTTGTCGCCTTTTTTTATAGAGTTTTTATTCCGCTTTTTCAAGAATCGTATGAGCCAAAATCAAAGCTGCATTAATTCAAAAACGTTCAGAAACTAAATAAAAAAAACAGGTTTTTTTAACTAAAAGTAAGTAGGGACGTTAAAACTTAAAACGAACGGAAATTATTCCGTATATGAAAGGGGCTTTCCCCTCCACAACGCCTCGCTCTTTACACTAAAGTTTTTTAGTGTTTTAAAAAATTAAGTTGTGAGACAGAGTCAAACTTTAGCGTAAAGAGCGAGGCGTTGAGGAGGGGACAGCCCCTTTCATATACGGAATCATTTCTGTTCGTTTTAAGTTTTGGTGCTGCTCCTTACTTTCAGTTGAAAAAAACTTGTTTTTTTATTTAATTTCTGGTCGTTTTTTTAAATAATAATGGGAAATCCGGTGCCCCCGTCATAGAAAAGTCCTTTCCCCCAAGGAAACATCCTCCATGGAAAGATTCTCCCCCGTAACCCCTAATACGACCCTCCCCCCACCAGAGAAAAATTCCTCCTGAAAACGCCTGTATACTTCCCAATAATCAATGCTATATGTAAACAATGGGCAAAATTTATATCTTGCAGCCTTTCCCCCGGGAACTGTGGGGGATTAAGTCATCCTCAAAGATGTATGAATTAAATTTTCGACTATGCTGAACAAAATGACTATCTCAAAATTTTGATTGGATGACCTCAGTAAAAAAATGAGCGTGGGAGGGGGCCAAGTTGCCCTCCAATTTTTTTGGTCACTTAAAAAGGGCACTAGAAATTTAAATTTCCGTCTGAATGAGCCCTCTCTCGATATTCTAGGACTACTAGGTCGATACGATCACCCCTGGGGAAATTAAAAAAAACAAAAACAAATAAATAAGCATCCGTGATTTTTCCTCTGGCAAAAATACAAAAATCCATATTTTAGCACATAAGGGCTTGAAACTTCTATAGTAGGGTTCTCTGGTACGCTGAATCTGACGGTGTGATTTTCATTAAAGTTCTATGACTTTTAGGGGTTGATTCAGCCTTTTTTCGAAAATAACGCAAATTTTTTGATGGGTAAGACTAAACTTGATGGAACTTATATATTTGAAATCAGCATAAAAATGTGATTCTTTTGATGTATCTATTGGTATCAAAATTCCGTTTTTTAGAGTTTTGTTTACTATTGAGCCGGGTCGCTCCTTACTTACAGGCTGTTACCACGAACTGTTTGATATCTGCAAATACATCCAATTGAAATTTTGAGACAATTATTTTGTTGAAAATAGTCCAAAAATCATATAACAATACTTCCAGGGTTGACACAATTCCTAGAGCCTAGCGGTAAGGGTTGCAAGTTTTGCCCCGGGGTATATAGGTTTTTTATTATAATGTACAGTTCTAGTGCCCTTTTTAAGAGGTAAAAGGAATTCAAGAGCAACCAGCCCCCCTAACCATGCCATCATTTCCCAAATTTCATCAAATTAAATGTTTGAAACAGTTATTTTGTTGAGAATACTTAAAAGGTCCGGTAATTATGCCCTTGAGGATGTCAATTTCCCACAGATCTCAGGCAAGGGTTGTAAGTTAGATGATTCGTCCATTGTTTATACATAATATAGCACCAAGAGCCCGGCACTCGGCACGTGGCAGGCGTGGCAAATTTGAGACAATTTGCTGTCTTTTCATGCTGCGTTCTTTTTAAGAACAAATCAAAAAACTTTTTGCACAAACTAAGTTTTTCAAAAAAAAGTAAAGAACTCCATTAAACCAAAAGTGAACAAAAATAGAATAAATAATGTACCAAGAATACAACTACCACAAATCAGTATTAATAAACAAATGAAAAACCAAAACAAACAGAAATTAAAATCAAAACGTCAAACTCAAAACTAGCAGAAATTAATCTGAGTAGGGTTCTAAACACTATGCTTTCTAAAAGCCAGAATATAATTTGTACTTTACTGAAAAAAATTCAAATGAATTTACCGAAAATAATGTGCATTGGTAGTTTAATGTACATAATGCTGATATTTATTCCTTAAAATCTTAATTAATTTATGATTTCTTAAAGTTATAAAATTAAAAACATTTAAAAGAATATTTTTCAGTAAAGTACTAATTATATTCTGTTTTTTTTTCAAGTTTCTACGACAAAACTTTCTGTAAAAACCATATATGCCCCCAGGGCATAACTTACAACCATTGCCCTTAGGGTTGTGTGTGCTTTTGGGGGGGGGGGGGGTTGCCATCCTCAAAGGTATATTTTCCAGAACGTTTAACTACGTTTAACAAAATGAATATCTCAAAATGTTGATTGGATGTCTTTGGGAAAATGGTGGGCGTGAGAGGGGGGTTAGCTGTTCTTCAATCCCTTTAGACTATCAAAAAGGGCTCTAGCCTTTTCAATTTCCAATCGAATGAGCCCTTTTTGAAGTTTCTACGACAGCTCCTTCTATAAAAACTTCATATGCCCCGGGGCATAACTTACAGCCCTTGTCCTTAGGGCTGTGGTGGGGGGGGGGGGTTGCCATCCTCAAAGACATAATTTCCAGAACTTTTAACTACGTTGAAAAAAATCGCTATCTCAGAATTTTGATTGTTTGTGTTTGGGGAAATGGTGGGCGTGAGAGGGGGGTTAGTTGCCCTCCAATTACTTTCGACTGTTAAAAAGGGCAGTAGCCATAGTTTCTACGACAACGCTTTCTATAAAAACCTTATATTCCCCCAGGTTATAACTTACAATTACTTTGAGGGCTGTGAGGGGGGGGGTTGTCACCCTTAAAGACCTAATTTCCAAAACTTTCAACTACGTTGAACAAAATGGCAATCTCAAAATTTTCATTGGACATGTTTGGGGGAAAGGTGGGCGTGAGAGGGCGGTTATTTGCCCTCCAATCACTTTTGACTAATAAAAAGAGCACTAGCCCTTTGAATTTCCAATCGAATGAGCCCTTTTTGACGCTTCTATGACAAAGCTTTCAATAAGAAACCTTATATGCCCCCAGGGCATAACTTATAACCCTTGCCCTAAAAACTGCGGGGGGAGTTTCCTGCTCCAAGGTATAATTTCCAAAACTTTCAACTACATTGAACAAAATGCCTATCTCAAAATTTTGATTGTACGACAACGCTTTCTATGAAAACCTTATATGCCCCCAGGGCATAACTTATAACCCTTGCCTTGAGGGCTGTGAGGGGGGGGGGTTGTTATCCTCAAAGACCTAATTTTCAGAACTTTTAACTACGTTGAACAAAAGGCCTATGTCAAAATTTTGATTGGATGTGTTTGGGAAAAAGTTGGGCGTGAGAGGGGGGTTATTTGCCTTCCAATTACTTTTGACTATTAAAAAGGGCACTAGCCCTTTGAATTTCCAGTCAAATGTGCTCTTTTCGAAGTTTATACAACAACGCTTTCTATAAAAATCTTATATACCCCCAGGGCATAACTTACAACCCTTGCCCTGAAGTTTGTGGGAGAGTGTCCTCCTCAAAAACATATTTTCTATCTGGAAATCAACTACCCTGAACAAAATGGGTTTCTCAAACTTTTGATTGGATGTGTTTGGGGAAATGGTGGGCGTGGAAGGGGTGTTAGTTGCCTTCCAATCACTTTCGATTATTAAAAAGGGCACAAGCTACTCCAATTTCCAATCGAATGAGCCCTTTTTGAAATTTCTACGACAACACGAACACGAACACACGACCAACACAACGACAACACGACAACACGACAATACGAAGTGCCCTGGTCTAAAGGAAAAAAAAACTTAAATAATACATTGTGCCAACTGGACCCCGGCGCCAAGCCGATGAGGGAAGACTGGCGGCGGCAGGGCCAAAAACAGCGCGCCATGCAGTGCCGCTGGTAAGATGTCGGC
>NC_142808.1:50476814-50497039 GCF_049724085.1 Artemia sp. Qi Xiang Cuo
TTCAATGAAAGAAATCCAAAATGAACTTTGAAAAATCGAGAGAATGTAACTGTGACAAAGTAAACCACGACGAAATACTACTGAAATATTCCAACTCTTGCATTTCAACGAATGAAATCCAAATGAACTTTGAAAAATCAAGAGAATGTAGCTGTGACAAGGTAAACCACGACAAAACACTACTGAAATATTCCAACTCTTGCATTTCAACGAAAGAAATTTAAAATGAACTTTGAAAAACTAAGAGAATGTGACGTGTGACAGGGTAAACCACGACGAAACACTACTAAAATATTCAAACTCTTGCAATTCAATGAAAGAAATCCAAAATGATCTCTGAAAAATCAAGAGAACGTGACTGCGAAAAGGTAAACCACATCAAAACATTACTGATATATTCCAACTCTTGCATTTCAACGAAAGAAATCCAAAATTAACTTTGAAAAATCAAAAGAATGTAATTTTGACAAAGTAAACCACAACAAAACATTACTGAAATATTCCAACTCTAGCATTTCAATGAAAGACATCCAAAATGAACTTCGAAAAATCATGAGAATGTAAGTCTGACATCGTAGACCACAACGAAAACACTACTGAAATATTCCTACTCTTGCATTTCAACGAAATAAATCCAAAATGAACTTTGAAAAATCAAGAGAATTTAACTGTGACAAGGTAAACCATAACAAAATACTACTGAAATATTCCAACTCTTGCATTTCAACAAAAGCAATTCCAAAATGAACTTTGAAAAAATCAAGAGAATGTAACTGTGACAAAGTAAACCATAACAAAACATTACTGAAATATTCCAACTCTTGCATTTCAACGAAAGAAATCCAAAATAAACTTTGAAAAATAAAGAGAATGTAACTGTGAGATTGTGAATCACGACAAAAATACTACTGAAATATTCCAACTCTTGCATTTCAGTGAAAGAAATTCAAAATGAACTTTGCAAAATCTTGAGAATGTAAGTGTGACAATGTAAACCACGACAAAACACTACTGAAAAATTCCAACTCTTGCATTTCCACGAAAGAAATTCAAAATGAACTTTGAAAAATCAAGAGAATGTAAATATAACAAGGTAAACCACAACAAAACACTAATGAAATATTCCAACTCTTGCATTTCAATGAAAGAAATCCAAAAATGAACTTTGAAAAATCAAGAGAATGTAACGGTGACACAGTAAACCAGGACAAAACACTACTGAAATATTCCAACTCTTGCATTTCAATGGAAGAAATCCAAAATGAACTTTGAAAAATCATGAGAATGTAACTGTGACAAGGTAAACCACACCAAAACACTACTGAAATATTCCAACTCTTGCATTTCGACGAAAGAAATTCAAAATGAACTTTGAAAAATCAATAGAATGTAACTGTGACAAGATAAACCATAATGAAACACTACTGAAATATTCCAACTCTTGCATTTCAACGAAAGAAATCCAAATGAACTTTGAAAAATCAAGAGAATGTAACTGTGACAAGGTAAACCACAACAAAACACTACTAAAATATTCCAACTCTTGCAATTCAACGAAAGAAATCCAAAATGATCTTTGAAAAATCAAGAGAATGTCAAGTGTCACAAGGTAAATCACGACAAACACTACTGAAATATTCCAACTCTTGCATTTCAATGAAAGAAATCCAAAATGAACTTTGAAAATGAAGAGAATATCACTGTGACAGGGTGAACCACGACAAAACACTACTGAAATATTCCAAGTCTTGCGTTTCAACGAAAGAAATCCAAAATGAACTTTGAAAAATCAAGAGAATGTAACTGTGACAAGGTAAAGCACAACAAAAAACACTACTGAAATATTCCAATTCTTGCATTTCAATGAAAGAAATCCAAAATGAACTTTCAAAAATCAAGAGAATGTAACTGTGACAAGGTAAAGCAATACAAAACACTACTGAAATATTCCAACTCTTGTATTTCAATGAAAGAAATCCAAAATGAACTTTGAAAAATCAAAAGAATGTAACTGTGAAACGGTAAACCACGACAAAACAGTACTAAAATATTCCAACTCGTGCATTTCAATGAAAGAAATCCAAAATGAACTTTGAAAATTCAAAAGAATTTAACTGTGACAAGGTAAACCATAACAAACACTACTGAAATATTCCAACTCTTGCATTTTAACGAAAGAAATTCCAAATGAACTTTGGAAAGTCAAGAGAATGTAACTGTGAAAAGGAAAACCACAACAAAACACTACTGAAATATTCCAAATACTGCATTTCGACTAAAGAAATCCATAATGAACTTTGAAAAATCAAGAGAATGTAAGTGTGACAAGGTAAACCACGACTAATCACTACTAAAATATTCCAACTCTTGCATTTCAAAGAAAGAAATTCAAAATGAACTTTGAAAAATTGAAAGAATGTAACTGTGACAAGGTAAAGCACGACGAAATACTACTGAAATATTCCAACTCTTGCATTTCAACGAAAGAAATCCAAATGAACTTTGAAAAATCAAGAGAATGTAGCTGTGACAAGGTAAACCAAGACAACATACTACTTAAATATTCCAACTCTTGCATTTCAACGAAAGAAATTTAAAATGAACTTTGAAAAACTAAGAGAATGTAAGTGTGACAGGGTAAACCACGACGAAACACTACTGAAATATTCAAACTCCTGCATTTCAATGAAAAAATCCAAAATGAACTTTGAAAAATCAAGAGAACGTAACCGTGACAAGGTAAACCACAACAAAACACTGCTGAAATATTCCAACTCTTGCATTTCAACGAAAGAAATCCAAAAAGATCTTTGAAAAATCAAGAGAATGTCGACAAGGTAAACCACGACATAACACTACTGAAACATTCCAACTCTTGCATTTCAATGAAAGAAATCCAAAATGAACTTTGAAAATAAAGAGAATGTAACAGTGACAAGGTAAACCACGACGAAACACTACTGAAATATTCCTACTCTTGCATTTCAACGAAATAAATCCAAAATGAACTTTGAAAAATCAAGCGAATTTAACTGTGACAAGGTAAACCATAACAAAATACTACTGAAATATTCCAACTCTTGCATTTCAGCGAAAGAAATCCCAAATGACTTTGAAAAATCAAGAGAATGTAACTGTGACTAGGTAAACCACAACAAAACACTACTGAAATATTCCAACTCTTGCATTTCAATGAAAGAAATTCAAAATGAAATTAGAAAAATCAAGAGAATGTAACTGTGACAAGGTAAACCACAACAAAACACTACTGAAATATTCCAACTCTTGCTTTTCAACGAAAGAAATCCAAATGAACTTTGAAAAATCAAGAGAATGTAAATATGACAAGGTAAACCACGACAAAACACTACTGAAGTATTCCAACCCTTGCATTTCAACTAAATAAATCCAAAATGAACTTTGAAAAATCAAGAGAACTTAACCATGACAAGGTAAACCACAACAAAACACTACTGAAATATTCCAACTCTTGCATGTCAATGAAAGAAATCCAAAATGAACTTTAAAAATGAAACGAATGTAACTGTGACAAGGTAAACCACAACAAAACACTACTGAAATATTCCAACTCTTGCGTTTCAACGAAAGAAATCCAAATGAACTTTGAAAAATCAAGAGAATGTAAATATGACAAGGTAAACCACGACGAAACACTACTGAAGTATTCCAACCCTTGCATTTCAAAGAAAGAAATCCAAAATGAACTTTGAAAAATCAAGAGAACTTAACTATGACAAGGTAAACCACAACAAAACACTACTGAAATATTCCAACTCTTGCATGTCAATGAAAGAAATCCAAAATGAACTTTAAAAATGAAAAGAATGTAACTGTGACAAGGTAAACCACAACAAAACACTACTGAAATATTCAAACTCTTGCATTTCAATGAAAGAAATCCAAAACGAACTTTTAAAAATCCAGAGAATGTAACTGTGACAAGTTAAAGCAAGTTAAATCCAAAAATGAACTTTGAAAAATCAAGAGAATGTAACGGGGACACAGTAAACCAGAACAAAACACTACTGAAATATTCCAACTCTTGCATTTCAATGAAAGAAATTCAAAATGAACTTTGAAAAATCATGAGAATGTAACTGTGACAAGGTAAACCACAACAAAACACTACTGAAATATTCCAACTCTTGCAATTCAACGAAAGAAATCCAAAATGATCTTTGAAAAATCAAGAGAATGTAAGTGTGACAAGGTTAACCACGACAAAACACTACTGAAATATTCCAACTCTTGCATTTCAATGAAAGAAATCCAAAATGAACTTTGAAAATGAAGAGAATATCACTTCGACAAGGTGAACCACCACAAAACACTACTGAAATATTCCAACTCTTGCATTTCAATGAAAGAAATCCAAAATGAACTTTGAAGAATCCAGAGAATGTAACTGTGACAAGGTAAAGCACAACAAAAAACACTACTGAAATATTCCAATTCTTGCATTTCAACGAAAGAAATCCAAAATGAACTTTGAAAAATCAAGAGAATGTAACTGTGACAAGGTAAGCACTACAAAACAGTACTGAAATATTCAAACTCTTGTATTTCAATGAAAGAAATCCAAAATGAACTTTGAAAAATCAAAAGAATGTAACTGTGAAACGGTAAACCACGACAAAACAGTACTAAAATATTCCAACTCGTGCATTTCAATGAAAGAAATCCAAAATGAACTTTGAAAATTCAAAAGAATTTAACTGTGACAAGGTAAACCATAACAAAACACTACTGAAATATTCCAACTCTTGATTTTCAACGAAAGAAATCCAAATGAACTTTGAAAAATCAAGAGAATGTAAATATGACAAGGTAAACCACGACGAAACACTACTGAAGTATTCCAACCCTTTCATTTCAACTAAAGAAATCCAAAATGAACTTTGAAAAATCAAGAGAACTTAACTATGACAAGGTAAACCACAACAAAACACTACTGAAATATTCCAACTCTTGCATGTCAATGAAAGAAATCCAAAATGAACTTTAAAAATGAAATGAATTTAACTGTGACAAGGTAAAACACAACAAAACACTACTGAAATATTCTAACTCTTGCATTTCAATGAAAGAAATCCAAAACGAACTTTTAAAAATCCAGAGAATGTAACTGTGACAAGTTAAAGCACAACAAAACACTTCTGAAATATTCAAAATCTTAAATTGCTATGAACGAAATCCAAAAAGAACTCTTGCATTTCAACGAAAAAAATCCAAAATGAACTTTGAAAAATCATAAGAATGTGACTGTGACAAGGTTAACTACGACAAAACACTACTGAAATATTCCTATTCTTGTATTTCAACGAAAGAAATCCAAAATGATATTTGAAAAATCAAGAGAATGTAACTGTGACAAGATAAACCACGACAAAAAACACTACTGAAGTATTCCAACTCTTGCATTTCAATAAAAGAAATCAAAAATGAACTTTAGAAAATCAAGAGAATGTAATTGTGACAAGGTAAACAACGACAAAATACTACTGAAATATTCCAACTCTTGCATTTCAACGAAAGAAATTCAAAATGAACTTTAAAAAATCAAGAGAATGTAAATATGACAAGGTAAACCACAACAAAACACTACTGAAATATTCCAACTCTTGCATTTCAACGAAAGAAATACAAAATGAACTTTGAAAAATCAAAAGAATGTAACTGTAACAAGGTAAACCACGACAAAATACTATTGAGATATTCCCACTCTTGCATTTCAACCAAAGAAATCCAAAATGAACTATTAAAAATCAAGAGAATGTAATTGTGACAAGGTAAACCACAACAAAACACTTTTGAAATATTCCAACTCTTGAATTTCAATGAAAAAAAATCCAAAAATGAACTTTGAAAAATCAAGAGAATGTAACGGGGACACAGTAAACCAGAACAAAACACTACTGAAATATTCCAACTCTTGCATTTCAATGAAAGAAATTCAAAATGAACTTGGAAAAATCATGAGAATGTAACTGTGACAAGGTAAACCACAACAAAACACTACTGAAATATTCCAACTCTTGCATTTCAACGAAAGAAATCCAAAATGATCTTTGAAAAATCAAGATAATTTCCAGTTTGACAAGGTAAACCACGACAAAACCCTACTGAAATATTCCAACTCTTGCATTTCAATGAAAGAAATCCAAAATGAACTTTGAAAATGAAGAGAATATCACTTGACAAGGTGAACCACCACAAAACACTACTGAAATATTCCAACTCTTGCATTTCAATGAAAGAAATCCAAAATGAACTTTGAAGAATCCAGAGAATGTAACTGTGACAAGGTAAAGCACAACAAAAAACACTACTGAAATATTCCAATTCTTGCATTTCAACGAAAGAAATCCAAAATGAACTTTGAAAAATCAAGAGAATGTAACTGTGACAAGGTAAGCACTACAAAACAGTACTGAAATATTCAAACTCTTGTATTTCAATGACAGAAATCCAAAATGAACTTTGAAAAATCAAAAGAATGTAACTGTGAAACTGTAAACCACGACAAAACAGTACTAAAATATTCCAACTCGTGCATTTCAATGAAAGAAATTCAAAATGAACTTTGAAAATTCAAAAGAATTTAACTGTGACAAGGTAAACCATAACAAAACACTACTGAAATATTCCAACTCTTGCGTTTCAACGAAAGAATTTCCAAATTAACTTTGGAAAGTCAAGAGAATGTAACTGTGAAAAGGAAAACCACAACAAAACACTACTGAAATATTCCAAATACTGCATTTCGACTAAAAAAATCCATAATGAACTTTGGAAAATCAAGAGAATGTAAGTGTGACAAGGTAAACCACGACTAATCACTACTAAAATATTGCAACTCTTGCATTTCAAGGAAAGAAATCCAAAATGAACTTTGAAAAATCGAGAGAATGTAACTGTGACAAAGTAAACCACGACGAAATACTACTGAAATATTCCAACTCTTGCATTTCAACGAATGAAATCCAAATGAACTTTGAAAAATCAAGAGAATGTAGCTGTGACAAGGTAAACCACGACAAAACACTACTTAAATATTCTAACTCTTGCATTTCAACTAAATAAATTTAAAATGAACTTTTAAAAACTAAGAGAATGTAAGTGTGACAGGTTAAACCACGACAAAACATTAATGAAATATTCAAACTCCTTCATTTCAACGAAAAAAATCCAAAATGAACTTTGAAAAATCAAGAGAACGTAACCGTGACAAGGTAAACCCCAACAAAACACTGCTGAAATATTCCAACTCTTGCATTTCAACGAAAGAAATCCAAAATGATCTTTGAAAAATCAAGAGAATGTCAAGTATGACAAGGTAAACCACGACAAAACACTACTGAAACATTCCAACTCTTGCATTTCAATGAAAGAAATCCAAAATGAACTTTGAAAATCAAGAGAATGTAACAGTAACAAGGCAAACCACGACGAAACACTACTGAAATATTCCAACTCATTCATTTAAACGAATGAAATACAAAAATGAACTTTGAAAAATCAGGCGAATGTAACTGTGACAAAGTAAACCATGACAAAATACTACTGAAATATTCAAACTCTTTCATTTCAGCGAAAGAAATCCCAAATGACTTTGAAAAATCAAGAGAATGTAACTGTGACTAGGTAAACCACAAAATGAAAGAAATCCAAAATGAAATTAGAAAAATCAAGAGAATGTAACTGTGACAAGATAAACTACAACAAAACACTACTGAAATATTCCAACTCTTGCATTTCAACGAAAGAAATCCAAATGAACTTTGAAAAATCAAGAGAATGTAACTATGACAAGGTAAACCACGACAAAACACTACTGAAGTATTCCAACCCTTGCATTTCAACGAAAGAAATCCAAAATGAACTGTGAAAAATCAAGAGAACTCAACCATGACAAGGTAAACCACAACAAAACACTGCTGAAATATTCCAAATCTTGCATTTCAACGAAAGAAATCCAAGTGAACTTTGAAAAATCAAGAGAATGTAGCTGTGACAAGGTAAACCACGACAAAACACTACTTAAATATTCCAACTCTTGCATTTCAATGAAAGAAATTTAAAATGAACTTTGAAAAACTAAGAGAATGTAAGTGTGACAGGGTAAACCACGACAAAACACTACTGAAATATTCCAACTCCTTCATTTCAACGAAAAAAATCCAAAATGAACTTTGAAAAATCAAGAGAACGTAACCGTGACAAGGTAAACCCCAACAAAACACTGCTGAAATATTCCAACTCTTGCATTACAACGAAAGAAATCCAAAATAATCTTTGAAAAATCAAGAGAATGTCAAGTATGACAAGGTAAACCACGACAAAACACTACTGAAACATTCCAACTCTTGCATTTCAATGAAAGAAATCCAAAATGAACTTTGAAAATCAAGAGAATGTAACAGTGACAAGGCAAAACACGACGAAACACTACTGAAATATTCCTACTCTTGCATTTCAACGAAATAAATCCAAAATGAACTTTGAAAAATCAAGAGAACTTAACCATGACAAGAAAAACCACAACAAAACACTGCTGAAATATTCCAAATCTTGCATTTCAACGAAAGAAATCCAAAATGATCTTTGAAGAATCAAGAGAATGTCAAGTGTGAAAAGGTAAAAAACGACAAAACACTACTGAAATATTCCAACTCTTGCATGTCAATGAAAGAAATCCAAAATGAACTTTAAAAATGAAAAGAATGTAACTGTGACGCATTTCAACGAAACAAATCCAAAATGAACTTTGAAAAATCAAGAGAATGTAACTGTGACAAGGTATACCTCGACAAAACACTACTGAAATATTCCAACTCTTGCATTTCAACGATAGAAATTCCAAATGAACTTTGAAAAATCAAGAGAATGTAATTGGGACAAGATAAACCACGACAAAACACTACTAAAATATTCCAACCCTCGCATTTCAACGAAAGCAATTCCAAAATAAACTTTGAAAAAATCAAGAGAACGTAACTGTGACAATGTAAACCACAACAAACCACTACTGAAATATTCCAACTCTTGCATTTCAATGAAAGAAATTAAAAATGAACTTTGAAAAATCATGAGAATTTAACTGTGACAAGGTAAACCACGACAAAATACTATTGAAATATTCCAACTCTTGCTTTTCAGTGAAAGAAATTCAAAATAAACTTTGAAAAATCTTGAGAATGTAAGTGTGACAAGGTAAATTACGACAAAAGACTACTGAAAAATTCCAACTCTGGCATTTCCACGAAAGAAATTCAAAATGAACTTTGAAAAATCAAAAGAATGTAAATATGACAAGGTAAACCACAACAGAACACTACTGAAATATTCCAACTCTTGCATTTCAACCAAAGAAATCCAAAATGAACTTTGAAAAATCAAGAGAATGTAATTGTGACAAGGTAAACCACAACAAAACACTATTGAAATATTCCAACTCTTGCATTTAAATGAAAGAAATCCAAAAATGAACTTTGAAAAATCAAGAGAATGTAACGGTGACACAGTAAACCACAACAAAACACTACTGAAATAATCCAACTCTTGCATTTCAAGAAAAGAAATTCAAAATGAACTTTGAAAAATCATGAGAATGTAAGTGTGACAAGGTAAACCCCAACAAAACACTACTTAAATATTCCAACTCTTGCATTTCGACGAAGGATATTCAAAATGAACTTTGAAAAATCAAGAGAATGTAACTTTGACAAGGTAAACCATAATAAAACACTACTGAAATATTCCAACTCTTGAATTTCAACGAAAGAAATCCAAATGAACTTTTAAAAATCAAGAGAATGTAACTGTGACAAGGTAAACCACGACAAAACACTACTAAAATATTCCAACTCTTGCAATTCAACGAAAAAAATCCAAAATGAACTTTGAAAAATCAAGAGAACGTAACTACGAAAAGGTAAACCACAACAAAACACTGCTGAAATATTCCAACTATTGCATTTCAACGAAAAAAATCCAAATGATCTTTGAAAAATCAAGAGAATGTCCAGTTTGACAAGGTAAACCACGACAAAACCCTACTGAAATATTCCAACTCTTGCATTTCAATGAAAGAAATCCAAAATGAACTTTGAAAATGAAGAGAATATCACTGTGACAGGCTGAACCACGACAAAACACTACTGAAATATTCCAATTCTTGCATTTCAACGAAAGAAATCCAAAATGAACTTTGAAAAATCCAGAGAATGTAACTGTGACAAGGTAAAGCACAACAAAACACTACTGAAATATTCCAACTCTTGCATTTCAACGAAAGAAATCCGAATTGAACTTTGAAAATTCAAAAGAATTTAACTGTGACAAGGTAAACCATAACAAAACACTACTGAAATATTCCAACTCTTGCATTTTAACGAAAGAAATTCCAAATGAACTTTGGAAAGTCAAGAGAATGTAACTGTGAAAAGGAAAACCACAACAAAACACTACTGAAATATTCCAAATATTGCATTTCAACTAAAAAAATCCATAATGAACTTTGAAAAACCAAGAGAATGTAAGTGTGACAAGGTAAACCACGACTAATCACTACTAAAATATTCCAACTCTTGCATTTCAATGAAAGAAATCCAAAATGAACTTTGAAAAATCAAGAGAATGTAACTGTGACAAGGTAAACCACGACAAAACACTACTGAAATATTCCAACTCTTGCATTTCGACGAACAAAATTCAAAATGAACTTTGAAAAATCAAGAGAATGTAAATGTGACAAGGTAAACCACGACAAAACACTACTGAAATATTCCAACTCTTGAATTTCAACGAAAGAAATTCAAAAATGAACCTTGAAAAATCAAGAGAATGTAACTGTGACAAGGTAAACCACGACGAAATACTACTAAAATGTTCCTACTCTTGCATTTCAACGAAATAAATTCATAATGAACTTTGAAAAATCAAGAGAATGTAACTGTGACAAGGTAAACCACGACGAAAAACAACTGAAATGTTCCTACTCTTACATTTCAATGAAAGAAATCCAAAATGAACCTTGTAAAATCAAGAGAATGTAACTGTGACAAGGTAAACCACGACAAAACATTACTGAAATATTCTAACTCTTGCATTTCAACGAAAAAATTCATAATGAACTTTGAAAAATCAAGAGAATGTAACAGTGACAAGGTTAACCACGACGAAACACTACTGAAATATTCCAACTCTTGCATTACAAAGAAAGAAATCCAAAATGAACTTTGAAAAATCGAGAGAATGTAACTGTGACAAGGTAAACCACGACAAAACGCTAGTAAAATATTCCAATTCTTGCATTTCAACGGAAGAAATATAAAATGAAATTTGAAAAATAAAGAGAATGTAACTGTGACAAGGTAAACCACGACAAAACACTACTGAAATATTCCAACTCTTGCATTTCAACGAAAGAAATCAAAAATGAACCTTGAAAAATCAAGAGAATGTAACTTTGACAAGGTAAACCACGACGAAATACTACTGAAATGTTCCTACTCTTGCATTTCAACGAAATAAATTCATAATGAATTTTGAAAAATCAAGAGAATATAACTGTGACAAGGTAAACCACGACAAAACACTACTGAAATATTCTAACTCTTGCATTTCAACGAAAAAAATTCATAATGAACTTTGAAAAATCAAGAGAATGTAACTGTGACCTGGAAAACCACATCAAACACTGCTGAAATATTCCAAACATTGCATTTCAACGAAAAAAATCCAAAATGAACTTTGAAAAATCAAGTGAATCTCACTGTGTCAAGGTAAAGCACAACAAAACACTACTGAAATATTCCAACTGTTGCATTTCAGTGAAAGAAATCAAAAATGAACTTTGAAAAATCAAGAGAATGTAATTTTGACAAGGTAAGCACTACAAAACACTACTGAAATATTCCAACTCTTGCATTTCAACGAAAGAAATTCCAAAATGAACTTTAAAAAATCAAGAGAATCTAATTGTGACAAGGTAAACCACGACAAAACACTACTGAAATATTCCAACTCTAGCATTTCAACGAAAGAAATTCCAAAATGAACTTTGAAAATCAAGAGAATATAACTGTGACGAGGTAAGCACTACAGAACACAACTGATATATTCCAACTCTTGCATTTCAATGAAAGAAATCCAAAATGAACTTTGAAAAATCAAGAGAATGTAACTGTGACAAGGTAAGCACTACAGAACATAACTGAAATATTCCAACTCGTGCAATTCAATGAAAGAAATCCATAATAAACTTTGAAAAATCAAGCGAATGTAAGTGTGACACGGTAAACCACGACAAAACACTACTGAAATATTCCAACTCTTGTATTTCAACGAAAGAAATCCAAAATAAACTTTGAAAAATGTAGAGAATGTAACTGTGACAAGGTAAACCACGACAAAACACTACTGAAATATTCCAACTCTTGCATTTCAACGAAAAAAATCCAAAATGAACTTTGAAAAATCATGAGAATGTAACTGTGACAAGGTAAACTACGACAAAACACTACTGAAATATTCCAATTCTTGCATTTCAACGAAAGAAATCCATAATGAACTTTGAACAATCAAGAGAATGTAACTGTGACAAGGTAAGCACTACAAAACACTACTGAAATATTCCAACTCTTGCATTTCAATATAAGAAATCAAAAATGAACTTTAGAAAATCAAGAGAATGTAATTGTGACAAGGTAAACAACGACAAAATACTACTGAAATAATCCAACTCTTGCATTTCAACGAAAGAAATCCAAAATGAACTTTGAAAAGTCGAACAGCAACTATTGTATTTAAACACTTTTCTGTACAAAAAAAAACAAAAAAAACACTTTTCTATACAACGACAAAAAACAGAAAACACACTTGAAAACAGACACTTGGAACTAGCACAGTTGAACTTGATTACGGTGAATTTAAAGGTGGGATCCCCCCCCGCAGGGCCGCAGGGCCGAAGGCCGGCCGGCCGCGGGCGGGACCCCCACCCCCACCCCTGGGCGGCCGCGGGAAGGAAACCCCACCCCCCCGGGAACCGCGATGGAAAAACAAGAGTTGTCGTCACTGCGGCTGGTTCAGGTCAGTGGATGGGTTAGTTGGGTCAGTGGTTAGGTTAAGGTAGTGAGATTGGGATTAGTTAATTTATGAACAGGTTGGGTGGTTAGTGGTTAGCTCAGGTTAGGTTAATTTATCCAGACCAAGTTGATTGCGATAGTCTATGCATTCAACCCAATCTGAAATACGATAGTGACCATGAGGTAGGACAGTCACACCATTCTCGAGCACATAGATCTTGTCGGATATACATGACATTGCATTCTTCTCCACTCTCACAGAATAATTTCTATACTGTAGAGAGCGAATTGCAAGCACTTGTGCTCTCGGCACTAGGCTACTTTCTACACAGTCTCTGTACACGCTCATGTTGAAATTGCTCTTTACAAAATGTGTAGGCACCCCTTTACACGCCTGCTTTTCATACCCACTATGAGTTTCAACACAATAGACTTTGGGACCCGGGAACAACCCCCTGGATATCAAATCACTCCCCGTCTCTGATTTTAACATTAATAGTTGGTTTGGGGCTTGACGTTTTACCAGCTCGGGGTAGAGTCATGGATTCCAGTTGGTAAAATCCACCCGCGAGCTGATGTGCACCCCCTTTTTTAAATCACCAAATAAATCTTCACTCCCATTTACCTTTAACAGCAGAGAATCTTTATCACACTCGTAAAATCTACCCTCCCCCTCCCGTGTCCTTGGAACATTGAACAATTGTTAAAAGAACGACAACAAGATCTTCTTGGAAATTTCCAGTACTTAACTACCTAATGTAATATTATTGGACAGTACTAAATTTTACTTTCACCTGAGTAGACGAACCATGCCAATCTCTATGTTCGTGAACGATGTGAAATTGGGGTTGGCAATAATTCGTGCAAACTCTAGAGGGTCAGTCACGACGTCGCAGCGAGATCTATTACGAACGCTTTCACACATTTTGCCAAACGCTGAATTTAGGATGAGCTTATACATTTCCTTCTCCACCATTGAATTTGCCTTACAGCGTTTATCGACAAAGGAGTCGATAAACATTCTCAAGTATGGTTGCTAATTGAACTGTAGGACCTTGTGTTTTTTTGGTGATCTTAAAGCCGTTGCTCACCATCCAGTGCAAAAGCACATGGTGAACAACGATATTCTCCTTAAGGTCCAAATCAGCAATCAGTTTCTGTTTGGAGGGAGTACAGTGCATCCCCATATCCTCAACCACTGAACGATTGTAGGGGCTCAGAGAGTCCCTGCTCACGGGGCGATTGATACAGGGAAAGACAAAATCTTTGACTGAATCGTGAAGCGCCAGCGGAATGTGACCATCAACTTCAAATAACCATCCTTGTGGCCCATTGTCCTCAACGGTGATAATGTCGGGGAACTCGCAAGGATTTTCAAGCCATTGATAGTTCCCACAAGGCAAAGAGTGGTGAGACATTGACGAGGGATACAATGAGTTCATGTCAAAGAACACTGCATTTGACTTTGTACCGGTGCTTTGTCCACTCGGATCAGTTGATAAGATGCGGTCCCCATGAAAAACATACCCACCCCTCATTGAACGCTCTACAAAACGGTGTTGATCTAAATCGGTGATTAGGCCTATTTCCTCCCTGCTAATTTTTAAAATTAAATCCATCACTAAATGGGGTGTGGAAAAATAATAGCCTATATCTAACCCGAACTCTGAATAGATTTGGTCTGCGTTCTTGTAGACTATATCCAACAGAGTTAGAACTTCACTGGCCAAGTACAGTCTATAATAATCCCACCCATTTTTACACTCCTCCTTGGACCACACCTTCTTGGCAAACTCATACTCCTCGGCTGTGCATTCACTCCTTGTCAGTGAATTATAAAAAGTTTCAATGGGAGGTAGTTTCACCTGCCTTAAGTGAGTGCCAGAGCAGTAATAGTCGTATGCGTATATACCTTTGCAGGTCAACAGGTCATACATTTCACTGTCTGGAAAGTGCTGTTTAAGCAAGGGAAAGCTATCAAAATTGTCGCTTTTTGCACTTGAATCAATTGACTCAATGCCTTGGGGAAAAAACTAAAGGAATCTAAAAACCTGATTTTATTCCAACGCGTATGCCCATTATCCACTGCCTGCCATTTCAGTTCGAGAAGCAATAACATCTCAGCCGATTTGGGAATTATGTTGTAAATAATTGAACTATTCGCCCATTGAAACTCTCCTCCCCCTTCCTTTATATGAAGGGATGCTAGTGACGATAAAATTACGTTGATATCAATATGTGAGCTGCGAATGAAAACAGAAATAAACCTCTGTTTGCGCACGTTTCCGTATAATTATTAATTCGCTACCCCCCGCAACTGACGACCTCCCGAGTAGAGTTCATGCCCAAAATGCGTCTGGCCTCTGAAGGTCCCCCGCCCCTCTATTGTACAGGTAGTCCCCTTATCCCCCTCTGCAAAATCCCCCTTAAAAAACCCCAAGATTTGTTGATTTTTAATTGAGTGGCGATACTCTGCGCGCAGCACCCGAGGGTAATGGGTATTTCTCAAGCGAGAAATAGCACCATTAGCCGTGACAATCAGTTTAGTCAGTGCCTTGACCATGAACTCCCCCTCATCCAATGTTTCTACTATTTTTAACAACCGCATGGTGTTCGAGCAATCTATTTGTGCGTGGGAGTCGGAAACTGCAATAGTCTGGTTTTCTTTGACTAGGTTTTGATAGTGAGGATCATTCATCTCCATATTTTTAGCCTCACAGTCTAAAGATATTTTGTCGCACTGGCGTATTTTATTTTGGGTACTTTTAAATCGTAAAGTGGTCTTCTCCCTAGAAACCGTTTGCACCATCTAGTATACGTGCTGTCTACAATACTTCATATGATTTCGTAACTTTTGTTCAGTGCAAAATCTGGAGAGGCATCTCGGACAGTAGAAACGTACCCTCTTCTTCTTACCATCCCCCCAAACTCTACTGATGTCTGTAATAGGGTTAAAATGGCCAATTGAGTTCGGTTCACTAGGGGGTGTGTATAGTAACCAAACCCAGTGTCTGACCAAATCAATTGACGGGCCCCTTACAGGGAAGACCACCCCCTTCTTTTTTAAACGACCCCCATCTTCAAATTCAGTTTCATACTGAACCACAGTAACGCCAATATTTAAGTGGGTATTAGCCCTTTCAAAAATATCAATAGATCGAAGCGTTACTGGGTATTTCCCCTCTAAAAAAGAAAAATCTACAATGGGGAAATCGGACCCTTCCTTCCCATGCATAGCCCAATTATCTAAATTCTTCTTGGTAGTATCAAGTGCTAGAGGCTCGAATGCTGAGATGTTGACAGTATATCGGAAACACATATAATCTTTTTCAAACACGCTCCATTAGACACCTTTACAACCCACTCGATAATGAATATAATTTCATTCTACTGGCCGCCCTCCCCTAAGCCCCACGCGTTAAAAATAAAAATTCATTCTGTTAACTCTAGTAAAACTTTTAATTGAACCCATAGGCGATATAGATCCACAACTATTTTCGTTAAATTTCTAGATATTCTTTTTAAGTTTACCCACAAAATCTGCGAAAACATCCTCTTAATGGTACCAATTTAGAAAGATGAAACGCATCTTATAATTAACAAAATGGTAGTTGAAGTAGCTTTTCCCCTTATTAAAATAAAACCCCTTTTGAAAAATACAAACCTTCTTTGAATTCCTCCCCCACAATTGCACTTGATTCTCCGGACGTGAAAGAATTTTATCTACATAGTCGTGCACGATTTCTACAGGGTCGTAAATAAAATTCTCCCCACTTACCGAATGAAAAGGATCAACCATGGTTATATTCAAACCAACTCTTGCATTAAGAATTGCATTCGTCAATTGAAAGTCTGGGCGAGTTGTATCCCCCTCCCCCTCTTGTATAGTATCCCTTCCCACCAGGTGTTCAAGATTAGGGCGATGGGAAGGCGCTTCATTCGATTGAAGTGGGGAAATGCTCATGTAATCTGAGGGGGAAGGGTTCCCCCTCAATTCACCGACAAAATCATCCAAGAGCTGTATAGTATTTGGACTTAGCAATGCTAAGTCCGAATCTGAATTATCTACATTACCCTGCTCAGCTGTGCTATTATCAACATTTAAAAAAATCACTTAAAAGGTCATCAATGTTAAAGGGTATTTCTAAGGAATTACCATGCCATTCACTGATAGTAGATGCTTCATTGTTGTAAATCCCCATAGGCGCGTCCTCTCCTTCTCCAACTGACGAGCAGGGGGGAGATGGGGAGTATGGAACCAGGACAACCTACAGATGAAAAAATAGCTTATTTTCAAAGTGTTCAAATCACCCCTACTTTTAAAATTTGGATTATTATTGCTTAATAACATTTGGTTAATACAACTGAAGGTTCAAACTTAAGATAATCTAATATATGACATAGAAGGCAACAATGTTTTTGTTTATTTTCATAGTGTTCAATTTTTTTTTTTCGCGATACGCTCCCGCAGTGCTTCTCGCAGCGCTTCTCGTGATATTTCCTAAACCCGCATCACATTCCGCGGTGCTTCTCGGGCCCGCAGCGCTTCCTGTGGCGCTTCCCTGACCCGTGGCGCATCCCTGTGGCACTCTCGGGCCCGCAGCGCTTCCGCGACGCTCCGGCCGCAGAGCTTCTCGGTCCCATAGCATATCTTATATTAGTATAAGGTATTTACAGTCTAAAACATCACATGACATAGAAGACGGCAATTTGATATTGTTCAAACAATCCCTCCAAATATAATTTCATATTAATACTCTTTATCTGCTCTGGGAAAAAAAATAAAACAAAAAACATGATTTGAAAAGGATAGCCATCTCCTCTCATGATACACAACTCATTCAGATAGAAAGTCGTTTTTTAAGAATATTTGTAGAAACAAGATTAACCTTTCGTTTATATAGCAATCGATAATGCAATGGATTACGCTAACCTTACTTAGACCAGAATATAGAGCATTTTTTTTTTTTTGGCTTCACTAATCTAATTTAGCAAATGGGTGAATGCATGCACTTGACATGATTCAAAAGGGAGAACATTATATTTCCTTTGGGGAGAAAAAAATCTTTTAATATCCCGCTGTGATATACTTTTACGCAGTGTTCGAAAATGGTGCATGTAGAAAAGGCCTATAAAAATTGGAAGAAATTGATAGATATTTCTATATGATAGGTAGGAAAAAAAATGCTTACATTTGCAAAGTCCGAGGGCAGTATTTGAATGCCCGAAGGCCCAGGCAGTAGCTATGTTGGAGGGCGGGCGGGGCGGTTGCGCTATGTTCTTGCGCAGCTGGGCCAGCAATGTCATGGGCATGGGGAGTTGGAGCAGCGTGGCTCACCATCATGTGAGCAGTCATCCACTCTCTTTTTAGCTTTCTACATAACTGCATAGGGGCTGGCACTGATGGGGCTGCCAAACCCTCTCTCGCTTTCTTAGTGGGTGGCGGCGACAGACATTCTTCATAATTGGCCTTAAAAAGAAGAGAAAAAAGTTAGTATTGAAATAATTTGCCCCTTTTTTACAGAAAGAAAGTTAGTATCATCATCCATGTAATTTTGTTAAGAAAAGCATTTATCACTAAGAAGCCCCCTCCCCCTAAACCCAAAAGCAAAGCAAAAAGTAAAATTTACGAGAAATGCTCCTATTTTTACCATGTTGAGAAAAAATTAAATATACAACTTGTGAGAAATCGAACCCGAAAAGCATAGAACTTCTATTTTTACCATTTACAAAATAAATCCCCTCCCCCTCTTCCCCATATAAACACTGAGTACTCAAAATGAAAAACAAATACTATATGAAACTATTTATCATAAGCAACACCTGATCCCTCTTGCAATTTATAAGATTTACCACTATCTGCTAATTCGACTGGAAAAAAGTGTCTTTCTGTGAAACCTACAAAAAGCTTAATCCTCTGGTTTCGTAGATACCGGATGACCATTGACAGAATGTGATAATTAACCCATATTTAAATCTTTACGGAACCGATAAAAGATAGGGTAACGGCTTAAATGCAAACTGTATATTAATAGCTGACAGAAGTCAATTGTCAATTTAGATAGAAATAAAGAAAGAATAAATTTATTGAAAAAGGAGAAATATTTCTATTGGCAAGAATTATACTTGTAAAAACAGTGGGGGTGGGGAGGGGGGGGGGTGAGAGGGTTTAGGTAATAATAAGAACATATTTTATGTTTTCTAGTGAGTATAAATATTGCAGGGTAGTTAGGTTTGTGTGGGGGGAGGGGGTACTTACCTAAATATACTAGAGGGTGACCAATGAAAATAATTTTATTTTGAAAATAAAAATGTATTAAATCAGAACTTACATGGTAAATTGAAGTTGCCAAGGCTTCAAGTTCATCAATATCATTCATTGTTGCTTCCATTGTGTCACAATACTTTCTGATAATTTAATCACAATGCATGCCCGTTATATACGAAATCTCAAGGGCGAATTGTTATGTAACGGGGAAAATCATATGTAAGCAAGTCTACGATTGGCTGAGAAGGAGGATGTTTCCGACTCACTGATTGGCTGAGAAGGATGCATGTACTTCCGGTTTCCTGTTCCTGGACACCTTGACATTCACCCCTCGCATGCACTTGTCCAAAACAATAATAATAAATAAATCCCTGAGACCTAAAGATTAAAGAAACCTTAATGTTTCTTAATTCCCTCTTCGTGAATCAATAATTCACCCTAGCGATTATGTAAATCAATTTCTCAGGTTAAGCTAGCCAAACAACAATGAAGCCATGTTTGTTTCTTAATTCCCCCATCGTGGACCAATAATTCCCCCTAGCGATTAAGTAAATCAATTTCTCAGGTTAGGCTAGCCAAACAACAATGAAGCCATGTTTGTTTCTTAATTCCCCCTTCGTGAACCAATAATTCCACCATCGATTATGTAAATCACTCCTCATGTCATTACATCTGGACAAACAACAGCAAATAAATCGACCTTGAAACATCCTTCAAAGTGAGAAAATCCCTGTTTTTCCAAGTGAGAAAATTCCTGTTTTTTTATTCTCAGTGAGAAAACCATAAACCACGTGGTTCTATGCCCATATATGGACTCCCGCTTTTAGTCAATAAGGCCTTTCTACTCC
>NC_142808.1:50497539-50554220 GCF_049724085.1 Artemia sp. Qi Xiang Cuo
ACACACACACACACACACACACACACACACACACACACACACACACACACACACACACACACACACACACACACACACACACACACACACCCACACACACAAAACACTTACACACACACAAAAACTTACACACACACAAAACTTACACACACACAAAAACTTACACACACTCAAAAACTTACACACACATAAAAACTTACAAACACAAAAACTTACACAAATACAAAAACTTACACACACACAAAAACATACACACATAAACAAAGAACTTACACACATACACAAAAAACCGCTTTTGAATGACCACCAGTGTGTGTGTGTGTGTGTGTCGTGTCTTGGTATGTGTCGTTGCTATATGTGTTCCTTCTGTCTTTTTGTTTATTTGTCTGGGTTTTTATTTATGTGTATGTGTGTGTGTTTGTGTGTATGTATGTGTGTTTGTGTGTGTTTGTGTGTTGGTGTTGCTGTGTGTGTGTTTGTGTGGGTGTGTGTTTGTGTGTCTGTGTGTGTGTCGTTGTGAGTGTATTTGTTTATGTTTGTGTGTGTGAGTGTGTGTGTATGAGTTTGTATATTTGTGTGTGTGGGTGTGGTCTTTGTGTGCGTGTTGTCTCTGTGCTTGTTGTCTTTGTGTGTGTGTGTGTGTCGTCTCTGTGCGTGTGTCGTCTCTATGTGTGTTTTGTCTCTGTTAGTGTGCTAAACTTTTGATATGCTAGCTTACTGTGTGTGTGGGTTGTCTTTGTGTGCGTGTTGTCTCTGTGCTTGTTATCTTTGTGTGTGTGTCGTCCCTGTGTGTGTGTCGTCTCTGTGCGTGTGTCGTCTCTATGTGTGTTTCGTCTCTGTGTGTGTGCTAATCTTTTTATATGCTAGCTTACTCTAAAATTAATGAACACATAACAATGTAATGCATAATTTATTTTTAATGAACTAATACTGTACAGAATATTAATACAAAATTATATTATGATACGTGGTCATAAAAACGTTCACTGTTAGACATCCCGAAACGATTGTCCCATGATATAGAATAGTTTTTACAATGTTTTATGTATTTATCATGATCAGGTAAGTCCTTAGGTATCCAGTGCCCGAAGAACCTGACCTCGTCTTCAGGACGGCGATAAAGCCCTTCAAATTTAGGACACTTAAATTCTTCTAGATTGAAAAGTGGAATCCTAGGGTCACACTTTTGAATTAAAACTTTATCTGTAGGTACATTAACCTTTACGTAGAGTGCTTCAACGCCGAAAAAGCTGCAAATTTCACTGACTTCGTCCTGGACATTTCTCAGTTCCTGATTACTATTATTAAGTGGTGTAATCACTCTATCGTAGAATCCCAGTCTGTTAATTTGATGTAATGTAGTGCTCCACAAGCTATTATCATACTCAAACATGTTATAGTTCACTATCCAATGATAACAGTCAATTTCTTCGAGTTCCATTGACAATAATAAAAACGCACATTCAAACATAACACCACAAGATAATTTCTTCAAACCAATAAATTCTGTGTCATACAGTCCTATCATCTTGGAAGGTATTAATGTAGTGGTTAAGAAGAGAAATACATCATCAAACTTTTATACCTTCGCTCAAGGTTGAATGGAGTTATGGCTAGGAGGATGACTCCTAAAACCATCTGAATTCATTGTGGGGAGGAGCCATAAAACCCTCTCTGACCAATGAAAAATCTCAAAAATTCTTCTGTCTTGATTTCACCTCTTAACTTAAACAACGAGTCATTCAATAGTCGTTCTTTTCAAAGCTATTAAAAAAGTGTACCATTGTTGCATCTCTGACCAATGAAAAATCTCAAAAATTCCTCTGGTCTTGATTTCACCTCTTAACTTAAACAACGAGGCATTCAATACTCGTTCTTTTCCATGCTATTAAAAAACTGTACCATTTTTGTATCTCCGATTAATGAAAAATCTCAAAAATTCCTCTGGTCGAAAATAAATAAATAAAGTTGAATAATTTCGAACTTTAAAAAAATAGTTTGTTTTTATGAAAATAAAGTTGAATAATTTCGGAGTTAAAAAAAACATTTTATTTTAATGAAAAAAACATGATTAGGAAACATTAGTCCGCATTAATTATAGACGTTCAAAACGAGACTAAAGTTTTATATTTGATACAAAGAATATATCTAGGTTTAACATTTGAAATACAGACTTGTATTTTCCTTAATTTTTAAACAGGACACGAGTTTATTGTCAAAACAAATTATAAGATTATATTCTACAGAAATAGTTTATTCTTCGATCCAAAAAGGGAATTAAGTTTCACATTTGAACCAGATAATTGTATTTTCCATAATTTTCTTACAAAAAACTAGAGTTTACGTACGAAAACCCTTATTAGCTTAGATTTTACGGAAATAGTTTTATTTTTCGATCCATAAATGGACTTAAGTTTCACATTTGACCCAGAGAATGGTTCACATTTGAACAAGAGAATTGTATTTTCCATATTTTTCTTACAGGAAACTAGAGTTTATGGTCAAAAACCCTTATTAGCTCAGATTCCACAGAAATAGTTTATTTTTCGATCCAAAAAGGAACTTAAGTTTCACATTTGAATCAGAGAATTATATTTTCCATAATTTTCTTACAAAAAACTAGAGTTTACGGTCAAAAACCCTTATTAACTCAGATTTACGGAAATAGTTTTATTTTCGATCCTAAAAGGACTTGAAGTTTCACATTTGAACCAGAGAAAGGACGTAAGTTTCCCATTTGAACGAGAGAATTGTATTTTTCATAATTTTCTTGCAGTAAACTAGAGTTTATAGTCAAAAACCCTTATTAGCTCTGACTTTAAAGAAATAATTTATTTTTTCAATCCAAAAATGGACTTAAGATTCACATTTGAATCAGAGAATTGTATTTTCTATAATTTTCTTACAAAAAACTAGAGTTTAAGGTCAAAAACCCTTATTAACTGAGATTTTACAGAAACGGTTTTATTTTTCGATCCTAAAAAGGACTTAAGTTTCACATTTGAACCAGAGAATGGACCTAAGTTTCACATTTGAACGAGAGAATTGTATTTTCCATAATTTTCTTACAGTAAACTAGAGTTTACGGTCAAAAACCCTTATTAGCTCAGATTTTAAAGAAATAATTTATTTTTTATCCAAAAATTAACTTAAGGTTCACATTTGAATCAGAGAATTGTATTTTCCATAATTTTCTTAAAAAAACTAGAGTTTACGGTCAAAAGCCCTTATTTGCTCAGATTTTACAGAAATAGTTTATATTTTCGATCCAAAAATGGACTTAAGTTTCACATTTGAACCAGAGAATTGTATTTTCAATAATTTTCTCGCAAAAAACTAGAGTTTACTGTCAAAAACCCTTATTAGCTCATATTTTAAAGAAATAATTTATTTTTTCGATCCAAAAATGGACTTAATTTTCACATTTGAATCAGAGAATTGTATTTTTCATAATTTTCTTACAAAAAACTAGAGTTTACAGTCAAAAAACCCTTATTAGCTCGGATTTTAAGGAAATAGTTTTATTTTTCGATCCAAAAATGGACTGAAGTTTCATATTTGAACAAGAGATTTGTATTTTCCATAATTTTCTAACAGAAAACTAGAGTTTACGGTCAAAACTCTTATTAACTCAGATTTTACAGAAATATTTTATTTTTCGATCCAAAAATGGAATTAATTTTAACATTTTAAAGCTACTATCGTAATTAATGATACTTGTTATAATAAAAAATTACATTTGTCAAAAAAAAAAGGGGGGGCGGGGGCCCAAAAAGTTGGAGGGAGGGGGCGCCCTTCGAGTTTGGGGATAGGGGACCTATGAAGGGTCGTGTCTCTGCTGGTTAGGGTCATTGGTGCTTATGATCCTTGATGATTCATACTCACATACACCTTACTACTTGATTTGCAAGGATTTCTATGGTTTGTTCTGAATTTCTTTATTAAAATTATTTTCTTGCCATCTACATCTCTCTTAGTATCAACTTTTTAGTATACTATAACGTTGGACCCTATTTTAAACTGACAACACTGTTCAAAAGCCACTTGTGTTTTATACAGAACACATCAAAGAGGTAAAGCTAGGTCAAGTCATAAGACCATTTTATCATCGTTAACCATTTTCATAGATTGATATTGTTCCAAATTTATTATAAATAAGTTATGAATTAACATGCTCTTCAGGGTTACCTTAACTGCTAATCCCTTTAACCCTTTTTTCTCCATCTTCCAAGCTCCGATGTTTCTGATTGGCTCCTAAAAAACGGATGTTAGCTCAAAAAACAGTCTGGTTGGAAAACTTGGAGTTGAAACAAACTTGTGTGGGGAATCCCCGCTCATACTTTTATCTTTTTTGCAATGTTTAGGAACCGGAGGGGAATCCCCGCTCGCTTGGAAAGGTACCAATGAAAGGCAAGCAAAACTCTCTCCCATCCTTCCAAAAATATTTTATTCAGAGATTTCTTGTTAAAAAATTATCCCATCACTAATTAGAATCAATCACACTCCTATTATTCTAACATTAATTAATATCGTTCATAGTGTCCAATTTGCGAATTCCTTATCCCTTTTTTGCAAATATCAATCAAACAATTCCGATTGTAAAAGCGTGTTTAATCACGTTGCTTGGAAAGGTATCCATAAGTACATGCTCTGAAAAGGTGCCAAGGAACGTAATCTCTACGGTTTTTGTATAATTCCATGTGCAATTGATATCAATAGCAATAACCAGTCTGGTAATCTGCCTTGGAAAGGTGCCAAGGAACATAAAGTCGTAGAATTCCATAGATACACCCTACTTATATTAAGTTTAGTATTACTCATCAAAGGCTACGAGCCTGAGAAAATTTACCTGATTTTTTAAAGAGGGGGGAAACATCCCCTACGAGTGAAAGAATTTTAATGAAAATCACACCGTCAGATTCAGCGTATCAAAAATCCCTATTACATAGGTTTCAAGCTCATATCTGCAAAAATCTGCAACTTTGTATTTTTTGCCAGAAGAAAAATATATGAATATAGAAGTTCGTTACGTAAGTTAATTTGTAAATTTCGTCAGAACCAAATTTAGAGACAGCCATTTAGCAAAAGAAAAGTAAAACTTTTATGCAAATTTTGTCTACTTATTCAATGACGGTGAGCCAAAATAAAAGCTGCATTAACTAAAAAACGATCAGAAATTGAATAAACAAACAAGTTTTTTAAACTGAAAGTAAGGAGCGACATTAAAACTTAAAAAGAACAGAAATTATTCCGTACATGAAAGGGGCTGTCCCCTCCTCAACGCCTCGATCTTTACGCTAAAGTTTGACTCTGTCTCACAACTTTATGTTTTAAAACAATAAAAAACTTTAGCGTAAAGAGCGAGGAGTTGAGCAGGGGACAGCCCTTTCATATACGGAATAATTTCACTTCGTTTTAAGTTTTAATGTCGCTCCTTACTTTCAGTTTAAAAAACTTTTTTTAATTTAATTATTAGTAGAGACGGTGAGAGCAGTGAAGATGTTAAAAATAGAATAGCCAAGGCTCAGGGTGTTTTTACACAGTTGAAAATAGTTTGGCAGAATAGGAAGCATAGTCTGCAAACCAAGATTAGAATATTGGAAAATACAGTGAGGACCGTGATGAAATATGGCTCTGAAGATAGATATATAGTTATTTATTTCGAGAAATTACTATCACAAGCCCCGAACGGCCGAATTCGAATTTCGAAGTCCATGAAAAAACAAATAAACAAGAAAATCATAACAAAAGCACAACAACTAAAAAAATATATCGGAATGACATATTATTCCTTTGTCAGTTATATTATAAACTGCTAAATGGCAACTTGTTAAAAAGATAAAAACTGATAAAACTAAAAAAAAAATAATATATACATTAAAAATTTTGTAAAACAACAAAAAAAGGAAATAGGGAACAAAAAAAAGAAAAACAAGCTGTTTCTCTTATCTGTTAGAGATAAGATAAGATTTATGTACAAATTAACAACTATTTATTATGTCAGTAAAAAAAAGGGATAAAAGATGTATTGTACCGCAAGGTAGTACAAAGAATGGGAGATAAGGTGAAGATAGGCTGGAACGATTTTTATCAGATGCATTGTATTCAGAGAAAAGATTTGCAGTACGGGGGTTCAGAAGTGCCAGCTTTCCAAAACGGAGGCACTAATTATTTCTTCTTCGCTCGAGGGTCTCTAGTTTAGAAATGTTTAATAAATGCAAATATGGTACTTTGCCCTCTTTAAAAATAATTCTTAGACCTCTCTTTTGGGCATTTACAATGTTTTGTGTTGCTTGATTTGAGAGGCCAGGGTGCCACAAAGGACAAGCATACTCTAATATGGGACGCACAAATGAAATGTATACTTGTAGTAAATATGATTGGGGGCAACTAAATTTAAAAGTTTAAGGAGGGAAAGTGAGGAATTTGCTAGCCGTAGGATATTATATGGGCATCCCATTTCAAATTCGAAGAAATTGTAACACCAAGGAGCTTAAGAGATGTGACAGAGGTTTCAGGAGGAATAGGAATAAGAAAAAGGGAAGGGGATTTAAGGGAAATTACTGAGACTATTGCGGATTTACAAGGGCTAATTTTCATGTCAAGGGAGGAGGCCCCACAGGCAATATCTTGGAGTATGCCCATTGGGTTGCTAAAAATGTTTTTATGACATATCTCTAAAACTGTCTAGTCATCGACAAATTTTCAGCTATTGTCATAAAGGGTTGAAAGGGTTTTAATCATAAGAGAAAAAAGGAGAGGGCCTAGAATAGTCCCCTGAGGAATGCCATTAAACTTGGGGAGATGATCTGAGAAACAATTTAGATGTATAACTGCTTGAAATCCATTAGAGAGAAAAGAGGCAACGAGCTTAACAAGGAAATTTTCAATGTGGAAATCATTTATAAGTTTATCAATGAGTAAATTGTGGTTAATCAAATCGAAAGCTTTTTGAAGATCAATAGAAATCAGATTCAGCCAAGTGTTAGGTTTTTCATGTAATTTGGCCATGGTATCAACAAGACGGATCAGTTAATGAGAGGTTGACGTGTATTTGAGAATAACAAACTGTCTAAGATCAATGAGGGCGAGGGTTTTCATCTTAAGCCAGTCTGCGAGAAAACTTTCATACAGTTTTCAAACAATTGAGGAACATGGCCTATATTGGACCAGAAACATAACCCTAAGGAAACCCATTGAGGGTATATGCACATAATGACCCAAAATAGCAGCATAATAGCTGTAAACAAAATTAAGTTGTTTTAAAAGTAAAATATTGAGAATTGGGACAATTCTTCTTCAAATGGGGAGTATTGGGGTAAAGCTTTCTAATTTAGTTAATTATTAATTGAGTAAAAATATAGTAAGACGCAAAAACAAAGTTTCAAAATATCACTTTTTAAGATAAAGATACAAATCGTGGAATGTGTGGGCTTGGAGGGAACTTGCTCAATAACCAATTTCCTGGCTAAATGCGTCAATGTACCGGAAGGACGTGGTTAGTTTTCCATATATATATATACCCCGATTTTTGAGACTGGAGGCAGACTTTTTGACTTGCAGGGTGAACCTCTGCCCCTTTATTTTCTCATTAGAAATACCTTGGGATTTTGTCGGATCATTGTAAGTGTCTGTATCTTATTGTATATTATTGTAGTTTTTGAGACTTGTGGTCTACTTGGGGCAGCCAGTCCCAGTAGCATATTTATATATGTGATTATTATGTGTAAATTAAATAAAAGTATTGTTTTAGACAACCTCTCAACGATCTACCCTTAGCCCCTCGAACATACCCATTCTGTACGCCTCATTAGTTCGTTCATAGCCTAAGCCACGCTACCAAAGTTTAATTACCTTAGGGCCAGAGTTATCTCCCCTATAAATGGAGAATAAAGGTATCTACGACTAAAACACCCAAATACCATATAAAAGTCACTTCACAACATACCTCTTTATAAACACCTTACATCCCCCAGGGGCATAACCTAAAACCCTTATCCCCATACTTCTGGGGGTTGTGTAAATCCCAAAGGCCGTGCTATGAGATTTTTGGCCTAATTTTGAACAAATGGCTATCTTAGAATTTCTATCGGGTGCATCTGGGGAAAATATAACGTGGGGGGTGGGGGTGGTGGGGTATAGCTGCCCTCAGATAAATTTGACCCTTAAAAATGGCTCTTCAACTTCCGATTTCCAATCCAAAGAGCCCCTTCCGAAGCTATACCCCGTTTCCATAAAAACCTTAAATGCCCTCGGGGCATACCTTACCATCCTTACCCTGAAAACCACCAGGAGGTTCTCATCCTCGAAGACATAATTTCTGGACTTTAAACTACGTCAAAGAAAATAAATATCTGGAGATTTTGACTGGAAGTGTTTGGGGAAATGATTGGCGTAGGGGGGGGGACTGGTTGCCCTCCAATCACTTTTGACTATTAGTACTAATCCTTTCAGTTACCAACCGACTGAGCACTTTTCGAAGTTTCTACAACAACAAATGGCCATCTTAAAATTTCTATCCAATGCGTTTCTGGAAAATACGGTGTGTGTGTGGGGGGGGGGGGAATTTGCCTTCTGATCACTTAACTCTTAAAAATAGCACTATAACTTCTGATTACCAATCCAATGAGCCCTCTTTGAAATTTATACAACCACTATTTTTATAAAAACCATATATACCCCCAGGGCGTAACTTACAATCCTTGACCTGAGAGCTATATGGGCGGGGGAGTTATCCTAAAAGACATAACTTCTGGACCTTTCAACTACACTGAACAAAATGGCCATCTCAAAAATTATGATTGAATGTGTTTGGGGAAATGATTGGTGTATGAAGAGGGGGCTTGATGACCTCCAATCACTTTAGACTGGTACAAAGGCCAGTAGAACTTCTGATTACCAATCAAATGAGCCCCCTTCCTATGAAAAACCTTATATCCCCACAGGGCATAACTTACAGCCTTTGCTCTGAAGTTTGTGTGGGGAGGGGTCATTCTTAAAGTCATCATTTACGGACCTTAAAACTACACTGAACAAAATGGCTATCTTAAAATCTTGATTGGAGGTGTTTGGGGAAGTAATTAACGTGGGAGAGGGGGAGATGGATGCCCTCCATGAGCTCTTTTGGAGTTCCTATGATATTTCTTTCTATATGAAGTGCCCTGGTCATAAAAAAATAATATATTGTGCCCACATCGCTCTTTACTTAGGCAGCGCTATCGCGCTGCCCATGATATTTTGTCTTGAAATTTCAATTATTCAGCACTGGAAATCGATCAGGTAAGCCCCTTCCCCCTAAAATTCAGTCTATGGGTGCCCATGCCCTACTCAGATTAATTTCTGCTCATTTTGAGTTTGACTTATTCTAATTTCTGTTTGTTTTGGGTTCAATTTATTATTGATACTGACTTGTGGTAGTTGTATGCTTTGTGAATTGTTTGATTCTATTTTTTCTCATTTTTGGTTTAATGGTGTTCTTTACCTTTTGTTAAAAACTTATTTTGTGCAAAAAGTTTTTTCGTTAATATCTCTTATAACCAGCCTAAACTGAACATATGGCAATGGCCAGGGCGATGGGCTATTACTTCAGGCTGTTATAAACCAGCCTGAAGTAATACCCCTTAGAATCTGCTCTACTCTGAAGTAATATAAACCAGCCTGAAGTAATAGCTGACCCCTTAGAATATCCTCTGCTCTGAAGTAATGGTATTAAAGTATTTTTAATAGTTCTTTAGGTTATAAGAGACAAGATTTGGCAACACTGTAATCAATTTGAAAGATTGGCGATCGGCGAAGGGTGTTTTCTTCAAATTTTGGCAACTCTGAACATAGGGCGATGGCCAGGGTGATGGGCGATGTGCTATTACTTCAGGCTGGTTTAATTATGTAAGTTTATCTTTATTTGACAAGGTTTTGTAAGAAGCTAACTTTCAGCTGGTGGACAAACCGGGGCCTTAAGGGGAGGGGGGCAAACTGAGGTCTGGGAGGGGTAGTTGCCCCCTACCCCATAGCAAATTATTGCCCTGTTTATCTGGTAGACTATAGAAGGATAGAATCTTTACTAAAGCTCTTCTAAAGGCAGCATCAAATGTGTGTTCTGACGTAACTAAAATATAAAACTGAGGGCCATGCATGCAAATCAAATTGGTAAAACTAGCCTGTCTTCTCTTTAAATTTGGCAGGAACAGGTTCTGACGAAGGATTTCAATTCGAAATTCATTTTTGTTTCTCTTTTTCTCTGTCTCTAGGACTGAAAAATACTCTTTTGACCCTTCTTCATGTGGGATTTGCGTTGTAAGTTAACCCTAAGCGGCTTAAGCATCATATTAATTGATTTACTTAAATCAGATCTAAACTAGAAAAGTTTAATGAATTTTTTGAGGTTGAATTTAACTTCCATTTATAATATAATTGATATGTGTCATGTGGTTAATATTAAATTTATTTTTAAGTTTAGAATTAACTTGCATAAATTACATATAACATTATTGATTTTTAAATTTTCACATATTCCAGCACAAAGTATTTTCACATATTTCAATAACATAAGCGATCTGGGCTATGTAGCACAATAGCTAGGCCTAAGTTAAGTTCTGATTTTATCTCTTTTTTGATGATTTTGTAGTAAAGTCTGTAGTTTCCAAATATCCGTTGATCAAGTATGGTTTGGTTTCTGATGGTATTAGGATATAATTGAACTGGCTTTGAAATTTGCTACTTTCCAAAAATGCGTCAAAGAAATGATTGAGAACTGGATCCAAAAGGATAATATGAAAAATTTGATTTCCAAAAAAAAAAATATATCTAAGGCTGTAATACTACTACTACTAACAACTCATCGCAGCACCAAGCCGCCTGAGGCCAACACAGCTACGCATGCTCCTCTTCCACCCCAATCTATTCAAAGCCTCCCTTTTTACACCCGCCCATGAAGTTCCCATTTCCTTTAAATCTTTCTTTATGACGTCCGCCCACCCCAGACGGGGACGACCTGCTTTCCGTTTAGCCCTAGATGGTTGGCTGAAAAGAACAATCTTCGGCAATCTGTCATCCTTCATCCGCACAACATGCCCTAACCGCCTCAACCTTTCTTTCATTATAGACCTAGAAAGCGGTATTGAACCACATTTTTCGTATAGCCTATTGTTTGAAATACGGTCAGTCAGCCGGGTACCCAGAACAATCCTTAAGCAATTTCTCTGGAAAACATCTAGCAAATCTTCATCCGCTTTTCGGAGCGTCCATGCTTCAGAGCCATATTTGACCACAGTCATCACTGTAGCTTCTAAGATTCTAATCTTGGTTTGCAGACTTATCTTCCTATTCTTCCAGACTTTTTTTAACTGTGAAAAAACACCTTGAGCCTTGGCTATTCTGTTTTTAACATCTTCACTGCTCCCACCATCTTTACTAATAATACTACCAAGGTAAGTGAAGCTGCCCACCTGATCAATCTTTTCATTACCCAACGTCACCTTTCCATCTTCACTTATTCCTAGCCTTAGTGACTTAGTCTTCCTAACATTAATTTTCAAACCAATACTAGCACCCAAAACTCGCAAAACCTCTAAAACTTCATTCATTTTGCTCACACTTTCATCTAGGATGCTTAAATCATCAGCATAATCCAAGTCCAGGAGACTTTTTCCTCCGCATTTGATTCCATGGTCTCACATTGCCTTTCCTGTGCTCCTTAAAACAAAGTCCATCAAAATAATCTATATAAAGGGGGATAGAACACAACCCTGCTTAACTCCTGATTTAATACAAAACCAGCTGCTAACCTCATTTCCTAGCTTAACTGTAGCAGTGTTATTCTCGTACATAGCACTAATCACTTTAATGTATTTTTCTGGTATACCATAGAAGGATAAAACCTTTACCAAAGCTCCTCTATCAACAGAATCGAACGCTTGCTCATAATCTATAAAATTGAGGACCAAAGGTGTTTGAAAACTTAGGCACTTCTCAATTATTAACCTAAGAGTGAAAATTTTGTCAACACATCCTCTACCTTTTCTAAAACCGCACTGCTCTTCTCTTAAAACTTTGTCTACGGCATCTCTCAGTCTAAAAAGTATCATATTACTAAGTAATTTGCTACCTACAGAGACCAGACTAATGCCTCGATAATTACCACACTCACTTTTATCACCTTTCTTATAAAGTGGCTTAATTAAGATTTTCCTAAAATCGTTAGGTACTTCCCCTTTTTCAAAAATCATATTGATAATCTTCAATAACTTATTCCTAACCTCAGAGCCACCATATTTAAGAAACTCATTTACTTAAAATTATGTATTGACCTGTGATGGTGGAATAGAAATTTTTTTATTATTATTATTATTTTTTTTGTTTATATTTGTTACCCATGTTGGGATAGCCTTCCATGCCCCACTTGTCCAGCGTTTGTTTTCTTTATGTTTGTTATGTTTTTTGTTTTTTTCTTTAACCAGGTTTTTTTTCTTTCTCTCTTTTGTTATGATGAGGAAATTTTTTGTTTGTATGTTTTTTTTATTTTGTTAGTTCTTTTTTTTTTTTAATTATTATTATTAACACCCAATTTTACGAGCTTTGCTCTCTGTTGGGGGTATATGTTTTTTTGTTATGTTGATTTATTCAAATAAAATCTTCTTCTTCTTCTAAAAAAAAAACTACCCTATCAGTACCTGGAGACTTATTATTCTTTAATCCTTTTAGTACTGTTGCTAATTCCTCCTCACAAAACAAATCTTCCTTCACATCCAAGGTATCACAAACTTTTTCATTTTCCTCTATATTTTTTCCTGCAACTCTATCTCGGTTAAGCAAGTTCTCAAAATGTTCGGCCCATCTCGCTTTAGCTTTTTCCTTATCGCTAATTGCCACCCCATTCCTACATTCCTATCTTTAACTGGGACAAGTCCGGATTGACTACTACCTCTCAATTTGTTAACGTGCCAGTACAATATTTTACTATTATGCCGTCTAGCTGCATCTTCTAAATCCTCGGTAATTTTATCCATGGCCTCCACTTCACACCTCCTTACTTTATATTTTAATGCTTTCTTCACTTTCTTTACATTCCTTTTGTTTTCATATGATTTATCACTCAGATAATTCTTGTACAAGTCCTTTGTCCTTTCTATTAAACATAAAGCTTTTTCACTAATATTTTTAGCTGCAGTTCTAGCTTTCTTCCCTAAGACACCTTCAGTAACTTCACAAATTATTTTTCTAAAATTATTCCAACCATCTTCCACATTATCAAATTTTAAACTCTCAAGTTTAGTGTTCAACTGTTCCTGGAAAGTTTCTCTCAAATTCTCATCCTGGAGTCTACTAACATCATAACTTCCCGTGGGTAGTTACCCTTCCGATATTTCAGCTTTAAATTAACCCTTGACACTACTAGATGGTGATCTTTACTTTTAACAACAATAGCAGCACTCCTATATACCCTAGTATCTTGTATTGTTCCTGCCAGTCTTCGGTTTACTATAACATAATCAATAAGGTTTGCTTTCTTACCATCACGTGAATACCATGTTAGCTTATGAGCCATTTTATGACCAAACATCGTATTGGTTATAACTAGATTGTTATACCTACAAAATTGCAAAAGTCTGCATCCATTACTGTTTTCTTTTCCTACGCCAAATTTACCTAAGCTGGGATACCATCGATCCTTATTTCTACCAACCTGGGCGTTAAAATCTCCCAGAAACACTCAATTTTCGTATATATCAATGCATTCGAAAGTTAATTACTTTCTCCTCTTTTTTAATTACTCCAAAAATAATATCCCGCTTAAATCGAAAAATTATGTTTCTTGCTGGATTATTCTTTCAAACTTAATACTAAACAGATTATTTCGCAATAAAAATTATTAATACGTTGACTCGAGGTCAAACATTTATATATAACATTAAATCACTAGTTAAAACTTAAAGTTGATAAAAACATAGTATATATATATATAAGCATTGTGTAATAGCTTACATAAGTATTTTTTTTTTTTCGCAAAACTAGATAGGATATTTAACTACTGTTTAAAACTTAAAGCATTAAAAAATAATAAACGGTATACATAAGCGTTGGAATTAATTCCAATTATTGTTTTGTTAATTGTTTATGAAGTATTAATGTAGAATACTTCGTGAATGATATAAAAATAAAAAAACACAAACACTCAACATTTAATTCACTCTATTTACATGGATAGTTTAGGATATATATATATATGTATATATATATATATATATATATATATATATATATATATATATATATATATATATATATATATATATATATATGTTAACAAAAGTTATGTTGATACATAACTTAATTGTTAAAAACAAATAATAATTATGTACTTTAATAATTTATTTAATCACTGCCATATTTATTCTTTGTAAAACTGTGGTAAAGCTTTCTAATTTAGTTAATTATTTTTGGAGTAAAAATATATTAAGACGCAAAAACAAAGTTTCAAAATACCACTTTTTAAGATAAGGATACAAATCGTGGAATGTGTGGGCTTGGAGGAACTTGCTCAATAACCAATTTCCTGGCTAAATGCGTCAATTTACCGGAAGGACGTGGTTAGGTTTTTCATATATATACCCCGATTTTTGAGACTGGAAGCAGACTTTTTGACTTGCCGGGTGAACCTCTGCCCATTTGTTTTCTCATTAGAAATACCTTGGACTTTGTCTTATCATTGTAAGTGTCTAAGTATCTATTTATTTATTATTGTGGTTTTATTGAGACCTGTGGTCTACTTGCGGCAGCCAATCCCAGTAGACAGAATATATCCGATTATATTATATGTTAAATCAATAAAAGTATTGTATTTTAGAAAACCTTTCTACGATCTACTTTTAGCCTCTCGAACATACCCAGTCGGAACGCCACAGTAGTTCGGTCAGAGCCTAAGGCACGCTACCAAAGTTAAATTACCTTAGGGCCAGAGTTTATCTCCCCTATAAAGGGAGAATAAAGGCATCTACAACTACAACCCCCAAATACCATAGAAATACACTTCAAAACAACTGGTGGTCGCTACAAAAATTGGGTCGAGAAGGCTATATAAAAAATAGTAGATTTAAATAAAATGGCTTTAACAGAAGAAAAAATGACTTCCCTATCAAAAGTACTTGAAATTGCAAAAATTATACCAGAATACGCGGGAAATTCAGATGTAGATGAGTTTATCGAAAAATTAAAAATTTTCGACGAACTAACTGAATCATTTGAGGATAAGGTCAAAGAGCAATGTGTTGCAGCCAGATTAAGGGGAAGCACCCTTAAACACTTTGAGGCAATTATGGAAAAAAAGCCAAAGGACATCAGTGCTCTAATTGAATCTTTTAAAACAAGATTCATTGAGACAAGCATCTCCGAGACGCTACGAACAGAGGTAGTCATATTCAATACCTCAACTGGTATCAGGGAACATGCACACAAAATTTGCATATCCGTGTTTTTACAATTAGAAAAAGGTGGAAATGAAGAGTCAACAAAGGAAGCACAACTACTTACTTTTACTCAAGAATTAACAAAAAAGTTATTAAGACTAGTATTATCGTGGAAACCTGAAAATTTACAGCAGACTATAATACTAGTCCAAACAGAGGTAAAAATTTACGAGGCTATGAAAAGGTTTGATCAGATGTCAATAAATAACACAGGAGCCCAAGAAAGTAAAAAATATGAAAGGGGACAGAAGAGGATGAACTTTGAGGAGCCGAATCGTGAACCAAAAAGGCACGAGGAAGGCCAATCCTTCCCACCATGGACTGACCCCTCCCCATTTGATGACCAATCCCATGGTATTAGATCCTTAATGACTTGGAATACCAAGTATTATGGACACCCACCTCCTCCTCCTGAGGTAAATTATAGAGCAAATGGTGGCAGGTCAAGAATATACAGAAATAGATATAGACCCCACGAGGAAGGGCGAATTATCAAGCAATATAGGTAAAGATTCAATTGCTATAATTGTGGCAAACCAAATCACTATGCAGCAGATTGCTGGCATAAAATACCCATAGAAGGCCAGACGTACATAACAAGACACCAATTCAAAACGCAGGGGGACAGAAATTTAGAAAGGCAGAGAACAAATAATACTTGGCAAACACCTAATAATATTCCTGAATTTAGGCCTAGAAGGCAAACGGTTAACAATACCCAGGGTCAAAGTAGCAGCGCTGACTAAAACTGGGATAATCCTAGAAATATTTGGCCAAACAGTGGGCATTTAAATGGTGAAACCAGCCTGTGAGGGTCGACAGAGCTGTTTCCTTACAAAGACCCCTATATAGTTTAGAATGTTGTGATACAAATGCAAATAATAATAGTCTACCAATTCTGCGTTGTTTTAAAATTGAGTGTTTTCAAAATTTACCATGTTTACTAGATACAGGTGCATCTAAATCATTAATTCGAGAGAAAGTCTTTAATAGATTTCCTCCTAGTGTCAAAAATCGAGTAAGCAGATGCCAAAATACCCTAACATCAGTGACAGGGCACAAGCTGACAATTTTGGGAGAAAATCCACTAAAATTTAGTGCAGGGGATAAAGAAATAACAGTAACAGTAATAATATGCAAGCAGCTACCATTTCCTTGTATTCTAGGAGTAGATGCCATCAGAAAATATGGGATTGTATGGGAACCCATATCCAATACAATCACAATAAACCAGGCAAATGAAAGTAATAGACAAATTTGCGTAACAACAAATAAAGAAAGTGAAGATTCGAATTATAACCTAAAAAAAAGCGGAAAAATCACAATAGAAGGGGGAGCGACAGCTCAAGTTCTAGCTACACTAAATGAAAAAGAAGGAAAGGTTAAAACGATGAATGCCATGATAGGAGTGCACACCATAAAAGAATACCCAATCATTTACGTGGAAAATCAAGTTAAAAAAATTGAAAATGGTATAACATACTTAAAAATATCAAATCTAAGTAATGATAAAATAAAACTGAACAAGGAGGAGCTTGGACCAGTAGGAAAGATTTAAAACTCAGAAATAAAATCTCTAAACAGTCCAGAATTAAGCATAAACTTCACTTCTAACCATGAACATTTATCCTCATTAAAACCGCAACCACAAGAAGAGTATGCAATGTCGAAAACGGATTTTTGGCAATAATTTTATTTAAAAAATTTACCAGAAAACTTAAAAACTAGAGTGGAAAATCTTCTCTGGGATTTTAAATGGACTTTTATAAGACACAAATCAGATAACGTACGAGCTCTTTAAATCACGCCAAAGATATTCCCAGAGGGTTCCTCGATCAAAAAATCACCGTATAAATTACCTTATCATTTAAAGCCATGGCTAGAAAGCCAAATAAAAGAAATGGAAGATCAGGGGATAATTAAAGAAAGCATTAGTGATTGGTGCTTTCCATTAGTGATGGTCAGAAAAAAAGATAGTACCTGGAGATAATGTATAGACTTTAGAGCACTAAACGCCGTCACAGTTAAAGACGTAATGAAGCTACCAAGAATTGATTCGATTTTAGATGCCTTAGCGGGTTCAAAATATTACACTAGTTTTGATTTAATAGCAGGATATTGGCAAATCACTTTAGATGCAGAAACTAAGCATAAAGCTACAGTAATCTTAGACGATGGGAGAACAATCACATTTGAACGGATGCCATTTGGCTTATCATTTAGTCCAAATTGTTTTAGTAGGCTAATGAATTTGGTGTTAAAAGATATCAAACCAGGATGGAAAAAAGATACTTTGGCTTACTTGAATAATGTAATTCTGTTAAATGAAAACTTGAAAAACCCTTTGACTGGTCTTAGAAAAATACTGGAAAATTTTGAAAAAGCTGACTTAAAATTGAAACAAGAAAAATTAAAAATAGTTGTACCAACATTAGTATTTCTTTGAAACCTGATAAACCAAGGTACAATTTTACGAAATCCATAAAAATTTACAGTCATCGAAAATTTACAGCCTCTTAAAGAGAAAAATAGCTGTAGATTGGTTTTTGGTCTATTAAGCTATTTTAGACGATATATTAAAAATTATGCCACAATAGCACAACTTTTGACGAACCTTTTAAAAAAATCAGGTAAATTTGAATGTCCAGAGGACACAAAACAAGCGCTAAATGAAATAAAAAGGCAACTATTACTGGCACCAATACGTAAATTACCAGATTTGTCACAAGACTTCTGTTTGCAAGCAGATGCTTCGGGGTACGGTATCAGGGCCATATTATTAAACATTTATGCTGAAGGTGTAAAATCAATAGCTCAATACGCCAGTAGGTGACTGACGGAAGCAGAAAAAAAAATACCCGACAGTTGAAAGTGAGTGTTTGTCAGTTATAGTATTTATAGAATATGTTTGACAATTTTTAATTGGGAAAAAATGTATCTGAAGAGTATAACAGAAATCATTAGTTTGGCTAAATACCATGCAAAATACTTCTGCCCGGCTGACACGGTGGATACTACGTCTGCAAGCATATTCATATACTCCATTATACATAGAGGGCCGTACAAATATTTTACCAGACTATTTATCACAAAATCCATAAAAGGAAGGAAATGTGATAGCAACTACCCAGAATGAACAGGAAGGGATAGATATACTGTCTAATGAAAATATTTCGAAGCATCAAAATAAAGACGATTTTTGTTTAGCAATTAAATCCTTTTTATCAAAAGGAACGGAATTGCCAGAGCACTTTAAACATTTTTTAAAGGACTTATATAATTTAAATCTGGATGAAAGTAAAAATCTTCTAGTAAGATACCATAGACCATCACAAGAATATAGAAAAATTGACTTAAAAATTATTCCATTAATTCCAAAATCTCTGGAAGAAGAAGTTTTAAAGATGGCACATGGTTCAATTGGCTGTCACATGGGAGAAGAAAAAACTATGGGGAGACTGAAGGGAAATTTTTATTTTCCAAAAATATACTGCAAAGTAAAAGCTTTTATACAAAGCTGCTAAGAGTGCGCCAAACTAAAGTCGCCACCAAAGACCCCTAGGTCTGAATTAGGTCAATACCCCACCCCTTCAGGGGTAGGAGAAATAATGTCAATAGACCTTGGGGGATCTTGGGGAAGTTTACCAGTTTCCAGAAAAGGATACAGATGCGTAATAACGATAGTCGACCATTTTGATTCATATTTATACGCTTTCCCAATTAAAGACGAATAGACAGAAACCATTGGGAAAGTTTCGATCAATTGCCTATTTTTGGAACACGGGATTTTCCCTAGAGTTTTACTTAGCGACAATGGGCCATGTTTTAGAGCCAAATCATTAGACGAAATTACAGAATATCTGGGGGTTAGACGATGGTTTACCTCGTCTTACCTTGCAGCAGCTAATGGAAAAGCTTAACGCAAGCATAGGGAATTAGCTTACTTGCTGGTAATACATGCAAGAGAGGAAAATGAAAATTGGGATGAACATTTACCATTTGTAGTCTTTGCAATAAATACGGCTTTTTCACGTACCTTAAAAGAAACGCAATTTTTTTGCAACACATAAGAGATCCCAGAATTTGTTTAAATGAAATAGAAAATGACAGAATATATTACAACTTAGACCAATATAAGCAAGAGATGGTAATGCGAATGAAAAAAGCTATGAGACAAGTTAAAAATAATCTGGAAGATGCGAAAGCAGAACAAAAAGAAAAATGTCACAGAACAAGCAAAAATAAAACGAGTTACTGTCTAGGAGATTTGGTTTATGTTCACAAAACGAATCTGGAAGGAACAAAAAGTTAAAACCGAAATGGGACGGACCTTATAGGATTACAAAAATTCTACCAATTAACTTAACATATGTTCTAAAACATCAGCATAAGGAAAAGGAAGAAATAGTGCACCATAATAGAATGAAAAAGGGATATTTTTCAAAACCGTGGAAAACAGAGCCTATACTTTCAGAAGAAGAAATAGAAGAAACGATCTCACCAGTATATATCAGAAGACCATATGAATTTTATGACATTTTTAACGACCACAACAATTGGGAGAAGTGGAAGAAATATTTAGCACAGTCTTGGCTGCAAACTTTCCACAACAAACAAGAGAAAAAAGAATAGTTCAATATTCATCGGATATAAGCGAAGAAAGTGACATAGAAGAGCCTCAAACACAACCTACCGGTTTAAGACCTAATAAACCAGAGTGTAGATCCAAAGAGGAAGGAAAATTGGAAGAAACCAAAGAATTATCAGATTTTCATACGCTAGACTTACCTACAGTTGTAGGACGAAAATGACTTTTGGAACAAACGCAATCTACCAGATGCGAGCTAACAGAATGTGACAACGAAAATTCTTTGACAGAAATCGATATAGCTAAACCTTGACCATCGTCAAGAACACCTTCTTTGAGAGAATAATTATGGAGAACAGTAAAGAAACCAAAAGGGCAGCAAGAAGTTCCTTTGCCAGCTGCAAAAGTCGATAAAACACTTATGAAAAAGGCCAAACATTAAGAGAAACAACAATTAAAGAGATTTGACGAGGCTACAAAACAGCACTTGGAATGAGAGCCTTGTAAGCCACACTATAGAAACCACGGAAAAACTTGCAAATATTATAAAGAAGAAAAGCAAAAATTTGGAGTCCAGAACTCGGACCAGGAAACGGAGAAAGACAGAACAAGCGCAGCCCCCAGCAGATTAATATTTGAATAAAACAATAATAAAAAAAAATTAAAAAATATTAAATAAAAATCAAACGAGTAAAAGCCACTAAAGAAATATCTATATTTTCTTTTTAATCGGTACATACATAACATTAAGTTTCCTTCAAATATATATCGCCAGTAAAAATTACGAGCGTCACATTCCAACGCCAAATTATTATTTCCGATCGGAAGTGACATCGTAGGTTCCTGCAACAAATTTTGTTTCCAATATGAGATAAGACTGTGCGAGCGGTGAAATGTCAAGATTGAAAGAACGAATTAGTCTTCATTTCATAGAAAAAGAAAATAAGTAAGGTCACGTAACTTTTAAATGGATGAAGTAAATCTATTTAAGTTATACATATTTAGAATCAGCATTAAAATATAATTCTTTTGATACGTATATTGAAAAAAGTTATTTTTTTCTTTTCGGGGGGATAATTAAAAAAAAATGTTTTCTTTTTTTAAGAAAAAAAAAAAAAATAATAATAGGAAAATACAGCGAGAGTTTACATGAATCCGGACATGTACAAGCTAGCTGTAATCTTATTAAAATTAGTTATAGTCTAATATGATATTTTTTTATTAGTTACAAATGGTAAAAAGAAAAAAAAACAAATTTTAAAGAAGCGATAAAAAGGGCTAAGCAACACTTAGAATAAGCTTAGAAAGCAAAACGAGTGAATAGCGATATAAAAATAAAGTATAACCTAAAAACTTACCAGGAGGTAAAAGCCAACGACAAAATCCATTAAAAATTAGCCAAAAATTAACCCCATTGTCACAAGCAAACCACAGTTCATTGTTCAAGATAATAATTTTAACTCTAGCGATGTATTGGATCTCAAAAAACGAATTGGCACAGGATCTCCCTAGTTTAAACAATTAGTTTTCACCTCTGCCAACCCAAACACCCAAATCCCAAGCCGTCGAACCCTAACAGAAACTAAACGTATCCACTTTTTATTTGAAAATAAAATATAAGCTTTCACAACAAAAAAAAACTCGCAGTAATGAACATAAAATTCATTCTTGTAATTCTCCCAGACTCAAGCTTATCAATAAACCGCAGATACGGAGCACGGCATTCAAAGCTATTCAGCCTTGCCAATGGCATTATTTTCTATCTTTCCTTGGTAAAAAGGATCGTAATTAAATCTAGAATAAAATTTGCAACCAGTATATGGTAAAAATTGAATTTTTATAAACGAATGGGGGCCAGAAAATGCTGTAAAAAACATAATTATAAGTAATTTACAAATCAACCGAAAAAATTCAATATTTTTGAAACGCAAACACTTTTGGGCGAATAAAAGTAAATAATTTCAAAATAATACAGGTGGCGAAACTAGACCCCCCCCCTTAAAAACAAGGAGATAATGAAATTGACCGAAGAATGGCAATCGGCATAGAAACTTGTAAAAGTTGTTTAATAAAACAGGAGAAGTATAAATATAGGCTTAGAAAAGACCTATTAAACTAAAAAATCTGACAAAGATTTGAAAAAACCACTTAGGCTCCACTGAAGTAAATAATAATAATAAAAAAAAAGAAAAAAAAAAATTCAAAATATAGTCAGACGAAACTAAAAGGAAAATAAACTGAATGAAGTCAGTTAAACTGGGTTATACGCACTTATTGAACTTGCCGAACGAACTAGTATGAAAATTGTACTAAATAAGTACCAATAAGTAGCATTAATACTACGGAGCCACCGTTACATTGGTAAACTCGGGCCGAAATTAGTAGAAATATTGGACAACTGCTCAAAGTAGTCAAGAAAAGAAATTTGGCTCTCATATGTGGAAGTCGTTTTAAGAAAAATGACTAGCATGACATAAATTGAAAGTAAGGCAAATAATAGCCTTAAGAATTTGATTATTGTGTGCAGATTTATTTTGTGTGCATGTTCATAATAGCCTTTTTAACTAGCTGATGACAAGAGAACTTAGAAACGATATAGAAGTTACAAGAAGGCAGCCTTGGTAAACAAACCTTCAGGGTACGGGCACAAGTCAATTGGTAGTGCCAAAACAGGTAAAAAGACGAATAGCTAAAATTTTTAGCTTATCAGATATAAGCTGTAAGCTAAGCCTTGTCCCAAAAGGACATTAAAACTGGAAAAAAAGAGATGACAGTCGAATAGTCTATTAAACTGTCTCAATGACCGGAAATTCAAAAAAAAAAATAAATTAAAATGCTCAAGTTTTGGTATAAACGAACCGACATAGAGTAAGCTGAACAAATGTTATTGACGAAATATACAGTTATAAATGTATTTTGCTAACCTTTAATAAATATGGAAATTTTCATCGTATAAAATTGCAAATGTATAAATTTTAATAACATAATCGTATTGTAAGAACTGTTGCTAAGCCTTTAAATAGCAGCTAATCACAGTTCTCTGTTATAGTGTATAAATCTATTTGTTAGAGTTAGAAACAAATTGTGTAAATATTTTAATTGCAGTTTAAGACTTATCAGATTAAAAGTCTTGCTGAATTGATTTAAAATTTGTTCAAAGAATAAACATTGCAGTATTTAAATAAATTGTAAGATTACATAGTTATTGTCTGTTTTTAAACAATTAACTTATGCATCAACATAACTTATATCAGTATAAACTATATATAAATATATTAAATTGGTATTTTGAGTTTTCTGTTTTAGAAAGAGAGTTATACCAATTTTTAGTTTTGCTTTGTGAGAAGTCTACTTGAAAAAATTGCTTCTTGTGTGGTTATATTACTACATAGTGTCTTAAAGTAACTTAAAAAAAAAAATTTAAACAATGCTTTTGGGGTAGTTTTTATTTTAAAGTTTTTAAATTCTGGTAAAATTATAAATAAGCGGTGTTGAAAAAAAAATATTCTGTATTGATGCTTTAATAATATGAGCTTTTAATATGTTAAATGTTTCATAATTAATACCAATTTTAATTTTTAAATAATACAATTAAAATGAAAATGTACAAGAAATGTAATTTTGCTATTTTAGCGGCAGATTGTGTTTAGAAAGCGAGTAAGATAATTATAACGATTGGCACTACGAGTGCCATAAGTTTAAAAGCAAAAGAGTACGATAAATAGTGAAGCGAGTTCTTCGCTATGACAGTAGTAATACTATTGATTGTAATTAAACTGGCATTTTGAGCGTTTTGCTAATGGAAAAAAAAGAGTTACAACACATTTTAGTTCTGCTTTTTGAGAAATTTACTTTGATAAAAATTCTTTGTGTATATTTAAATTACTATTTAGTGTTTTAAAATAACTTTTAAAACTTTAACCAAATGTATTTTTTGATAAATGTTGTATCTAAGTTTTGTTACTTAGCAATGCTTGTGTAAGTATATTACACAATGGTTGTGTATATACTATGTTTTTAATTTACTTTAAATTTTAACTAGTGATGTAATTTTATATGTAAATGTTTGACCTCAAGTCAAAGTATTAATAATTTTTTTTATTGTAAAATAATCAGTTTAGCATTTAAGTTTGAAAGAATAATCCAGCAAGGAATATACTGTTTCAATATAAGCGGGATATTATTTTTGGAGTGATTAAAAAAAAAGTGTAGAAAGTAATTAAAGAAATTAACTTTCGAATGATGAGTGTTTCTTTCTACTATGTATGCTAAAACATAAGCTTTATATGTATACTAATGTGGATATTTATTTTAGAAACAGCCTTAGCTATTTTTTTTTTGGAAATCAAATTTTTAATGACATCCTTTTGGATCCATTTCTCAATCATTTCTTTGACCCATTTTTGGAAAGTAGCAAATTTCAAAGCCAGTTCAAATATATCCTGATACTATCATCACATACAATCGGAAGCCAAACCATACTTGATCAACTGATATTTGGAAACTATACCAGAAATACAGACGTTACTACAAGTTCATCAAAAGTGAGATAAAATCAGAACTTAATTTAGGCCTAGAGATATGTGCTACATAGCCCAATGGCTTATGTTATTGAAATATGTGAAAATGCTTTGTGGAAAAAATATGTATAAAATCAATAATGTTATATGAAATTTACCCAAGGCATTTCTAAAACGAAAAATATAACGGTATATCAACCACATCACACAGATAAATTAAATTATTAATGGGAATTAAATTTAAACTCAAAAAGATTCATAAAACTTGTATATCTAATATGAAATCTAATTTAAGCAAAACCACTAATATTATGTTTAAGCCGCATGGGGTCAAGTAAAACAGAAGATGCATATGAAGAGGGTAAAAGAGTAATTGTCAGTCCTAGAGACAGAGAAAAAGAGAAACAAGGATGAATTTCAAATTGAAATCCTTCGACAAAAAAAAGAACATGGCCTATATTGGAGCAGAAACATAACCCTAAGGAAACCCATTAAGGGTAGATGCACATAATGACCCAAAGATGGCAGCATAATAGCTTTAAACGAAATTAAGTTGTATTAAAAGTAAAATATTGAGAATTGGGACAATTCTTCTTTAAATGGGGAGTATTGTGGTAAAGCTTTCTAATATTAGTTAATTATTAATTTAGTAAAAATATGTATGACGCAAATATGAAGTTTGGAAAGACCACTTTTTATTAAGATAAGGAATATATCCTGCTAAATTCTGTTTAACGGGAAATTGAGAAATTACCACTTCCTAGCTAAATACGATTGGGAAGGATGTGGTTGAGTAAAAATGTATAAAAGATACATTTTATCGGAAGGAAAATCTTATACTAACTATATGCCGGACTGAACCTCTGGTCCGTTGTTTTTAGAAATACTTTGGGACTTTGTCTTATCATTGTAAGTGTCTAAGTATCTTATTTATATTTTATTTTTGTTTTATTTAGACTTGTGGCATACTTGGGAGAGACAGTCCCAGTAGACAGACTATAACCGAATATATTATATAGTAAATGAATAAAAGTATTGTATTTTAGACCACCTCTCTACGATCTATTTTTAGCCTCTCGAACATACTCAGTCGGTACGCCTCATTAGTTCGGTCATAGCCTAAGGCACGCTACCAAAGTTTAATTACCTTAGGGCCAGAGTTTATCTCCTCTATAAAGGGAGAATAAAGGCATCTACGACTACAACCCCCAAATACCACAAATAACGCTTCACAACATTACGCTAAAGTTTGACTGTTTGTCCCGATTTTATAAGAACGACTCCTGAAAACGAGGAGAGTTTAATTAGAATAGGAACCGTCAGATTCATCATATATATATATATATATATATATATATATATATATATATATATATATATATATATATATATATATATATATATATATATATATATATATATATATATATATATATATATATATATATATATATATATATATATATATATATATATATATATATATATATATATATATATGTGTATATATACATATATATGTGTGTTTGTGTGTTTGTTTGTGTGTGTGTGTATGTGTGTGTGTGTATGTTTGTGTTTGTGTGTGTATGTCTGTGTGCATGTTTGAATGTGTGTGAGTCAATGTGAATGTGTAAGTGTGTGTATGTATATGAGTGTGTGTATATGTATGTGTATATCTATATATATATATATAAATATATATATATATATATATATATATATATATATATATATATATATATATATATATATATATATATATATATATATATATATATATATATATATATATTGTTTTCTTAATTTAGTTTCTGATCGTTTTTTAAATAATGCTGGAAAATTTGGCACCCCCTTCGCAGAAATGTCCCTTCTCCCATGAAAAAATCCTCCATGGAATAATATCCTCTCATTTAACCCCCTGCTCGACCCCCCCCCCCACGAGAAAAAATCTCTCACGAAAAAGTCTATATGCTTCCAAATAACCAGTACTATATGTAAACAATGGGCAAAGTTCATAACTTGTAACCCTTCCCTCGGGATCTGTGGGGGATAAAGCCATCCTCAAAGACATATTTATTACATTTTTGACTATACTAAACAAAATTGCTGTCTCAAAATTTTGATCAAGTGACTGCGGCGAAAAAATTAGCATGAGAGGGGGCCAAGTTGCCCTCCAAATTTTTTTTTTGGTCACTTAAAAAGAGCACTAGTGTTCAATTTCCGATTGAATGAGCCCTCTCACGATATTCTAAGACCACTGGATCCATACAATCACCCCTGGAAAAAAAAAAAACAACAAAAAACAAATAAAGACGCATCCGTGATCTTTCTTCTGAAAAAAAAAAAATCAAAATTCCACAATTTTGCAGATAGAATCTTGATACCTCTACAATAAGGTTTTCTGATACGCTGAATCTCATGGTGGGATTTTAATTAAAATTTTATCACTTTTAGGGGGTGTTTCCCCCTTTTTTCGATAATAAGGCAATTTTTTCAGGATTGAAACTTTTGATGTTTAAGACTAAACTTGATGAAACTTATATATCTGAAATAAGCATTAAAATTCCATTTTTTTATGTAGCTAATGGTACCAAAATTTCGTTTTTTAGAGTTTCGGTTACTATTGAGCCAGGTCGCTCCTTACTTACAATTCCATTGTAAGCCCTTAAAGGGCTCTTAAAGTGTTATCCTAATTGACCTGTTTCATATTATCTGCCTGAAGAAAAGGAATATAAAAATCAAGAGTATGAGCTATTGAGAAGGGATCATGTTAAGACAACAATTTTTACTCTATAATATGCAGAATATTTTTTTTCATGTATCTCTCCTAATCTATTTTGACTGCGGTTTCACTATACTTTACCTACAACCCACCCCCACCATCTAATGTGGAAATATCTAGCGCAAATATTAAATTTTTCACGCATACTGCAAATACGTCTCTTTTTCAATTTACGGATAGAGAGGTTGAATCAAGACAGACGTTTTGGCACAGTGCAGGAAAAATATTTAATTTAGGCCGTATATTTACATATAAGGGAGAGGGCGCTGGGGATAAGACATGGTGGAACTTCAGTCAAAATGTAATCGCTACATTTATTTCGCGTATTATGAGGTAAGAATTGTTTTTCTAACATTTTTAATCTCAATAGTCCTTATTCCAGTGGGGGATCCAGGGAAGGAAACAGCCACTTGCAAAAGAATTCACTTGTAAATTCAGGGTGACAGAAATTTACAATATCCAGTGTAAGAACCCTAACATATAATAAGCTAACATCAGATAAGCTAAGAAACGGCAACTTTACTTCTTTTAGATTTGGGGATTCAAAATACGGATTTCTGCCCATCCATAGCATTTAAATAAATTAAAATCTGTCCATCCGTTTTAATTATGACTAGTTAGGCTCTTATCAACTGTAGGATACATTTTCTTAGACTCAACCATGAGTTGAAGCTATTTTACCATCTTTATATAATATGAAAATCCATGGCAGCTAATCTAACATTTTATCCATTTTAAATATAAACTAATATCCAAAATGACTCAATCAACTTAGGACAATTTTATCAATAATCCAGACTTGATTCCTTAGAAATCCAGTCATTAGGCCACCCCTCCCTCCCCCTGAAATTTAATATAGCCACTAAGAGTCCATTTAAAGGAGAATAACCGAATAAAAAGATAAGTCTTTTCAAAAACTTATCAAAAAATATAATCTATCCGATGGGTTCGTATAGCAGAGTTGCCCTTTTGGGGCAGCTGCGCATTGGATTTTTCCAATCGACTTATTTTTTTGAACAATCATTTATTTTGCGCATTTTTATTAGAAAGATAGTGCTTTCAGCGTATTTTCAGTTTTTGGGTTGCATAAGTTTCGATCAGATCTCTGGTAACATTGATAAGGCAGGGACTAATACAATTTTAACTCCCTCCCTATTCTTCACGGTTAAATTAGAATTTCCTAGCTTTATTATTTCGAATTATGTTTTTACGAAATTTTCCATGGGGAGAAGAATTTTCTGGGAGGAATATTCCGAGAGGGCCTAATCCCGTATAGCCTGTTTTGCTTTGACTGCAAATGAGCCAAGGGTCAGATTTCCCCCTCGGGAAAAAAAATACTCATCAAAGATTTTTCTTCTGGCGAAACATCAAAATTCAACGATTTTGTATATAGAAGCTTGAAACTTCTACTGCAGGGTTCTCTGATACGCTGATTTTGATGGTAGGATTTTTTTTTTAAAGATGCCTTGACGGTTGGGTGGTGCTTACTCCCTTTCTTTGAAATTAAGTATTACTAATCTGGTTAATGTAGCACAGAGCTAAATGAATATTTTATATTTGGAATCAGTATAATAAGCTTTGATTCTTTTATTGTATTAATTAGAAAAACATTTTCCACAAAATAAGTTTTTCAAAAAAAAGTAAAGAACTCCATTAAACAAAAATGAGCAAAAATTAAATAAAATAATCTACCAATCGTGAAACTACCACAAATCAGCACCGATAAATAAATGAAACACAAAACGAGCAAAACTTACGATAAATAACCGAGTCAAACTAAAAACGAGCAGAAATGAACATAAGTTGGGCTCAAACCCTTATGCCTTCACAAGGGCAGAACATCATTTGCACTTTACTTTAAAAAATATAAGGAGGGCAAATAAGAGTTGCCCTCCAATCACTTCCGACTATTAAAAAGGGTAAACGCCCTTTGAATTTCCAATCAAATGAGCCTGTTTTGATCTTTCTACGACAACGCCTTATATGCCTTATAAGCCTTATATGGCATATAAGGTATAAAAACCTTATATGCCCCAAGGGCATAATTTAAAAACCTTGCCCCGAGGGTTGTGTGGGAGTTTCCTCTTCAAAAAGATGTTTTCTATCTGGAAATTGGCTACGCTGACAAAATGCCTATCTCAAAATTTTGATTTAATGTGTTTGGGGGAATGATTGGCGTGTGGGGGGACTAGTTGCCCTCCAATCATTTTCAGGCCATTAAAAAGGGCACTAGGCCTTTGAATTTCAAAACGAATGAGCCTGTTTTGAAGTTTCTACGACAACCCCTTCTATGACATCCTTATATGCCCCCAGGGAAAAACTTAAAACCCTTGCCCGAGGGTTGTGGGGAGTGTCTTCGTCAAAAACCTATTTTCCATCTATAAATCAACTAAGTTGAACAAAATGGTCTTCGCGAAATTTTGATTGGATATGTTTGGGGGAAAGATGGGCTTGGGGGGGGGGGGGCTAGTTGCCCTCCTATTCCTTTGGACTATTAAAAAGCGCACTAGCCCTTTGAATTTCCAATCGAATGAGCCTTTTTATGAAGTTTCTACGACAACACCTTCTATAAAAGCCTTATATGCCCACAGGGCATAACTTAAAACCATTGCCCTGAGGGTTTTGGGGGAGTGTACTCCTCAAAAACACATTTTCTATCTTTAAATCAACTACGCTGAACAAAATGACTATCTCAAAATTTTCAATTGGATGTGTTTGGGGGAATGATTGGCGTGAGGGGAGGGGCGTGTTGCCCTAAAATCCCTTTCGACTATTAAAAAGGGCACTGGAATTCTAGATTTCTAATCGAACGAGCCCCTTTTGAAGTCTTTACGACGACCACTATAATACGATGTGCCCTGCTTTACTGTACATTGTCAACATTGATCTTATATTCCCTCAGGGCATAACTTAGAACCCTTGCCCTGAGGGTCGTGGGGGAGTGTCCTCCTCAAATAGATATTTTATATGTAGAAATTAACTATGCTGAACAAAATGGCTATCTAAAAATTTTGATTGGATGTGTTTGGGGGAATGGCAGGCGTGGAGGGGGGGGGGTAGTTACCCTGCAATCCCTTTTGACTATTAAAAAGGGCACTAGCAACTCCAATTTCAAATTGAATGAGCCCTTTTAGAAGTTTCTACGTCAACTCCTTCAATACGAAGTGCCCGGATATGGAGAAAAAAAAAAAAAAAAAAAAAACATTATGCCCACATCGTTCTTTACTTTGGCAGCGCGCGGCCTATGATACTGCTGAGATAATTTATTGGGAATTAGCATTAACATGCATTTTGTATTTTGATTTAATCTTATGACAGCATTTAGTTTTTAAACATAAAGTCAAATGGATGGGTGGGTGTGGGAGGGGGATTAGTTTCCCTCCAATTACTTTCGACTAATAAAAATGGCATCAGCCTTTTCTATTTTCAATCTAATGAGCCCTTTCCGAAGTTTCTACGACAACTCCTTTGATATAAAGTGCCCTGGTCTAAACAACAACAACAACAAATATATTATATCTACATCGATCTTTACTATAAAAATGCCAAGCCTTCCAATTACTTTCGACTATTAAAAAGGGAACTAGCCCTTTCAAACTCAAATCGAATGAGCCCTTTTAGAAGTTTCTACGACAACTCCTTCAATACGAAGTGCCCGGATATGGAGAAAAAACAAAAAAAAAAACAACACATTATGCCCACATCGTTCTTTACTTGGGCAGCGTGCTGCCTATGATACTGCTGAGATACTTTATTGGGAATTAGCATTAACATGCATTTTGTATTTTTATTTAATCTTATGACAACATTTAGTTTTTAAACATAAAGTCAATTGTAAGGGTGGGTGTGGGAGGGGGATTAGTTTCCCTCCAATTACTTTCGACTATTAAAAATGGCATCAGCCTTTTCTATTTTCAATCTAATGAGCCCTTTTTGAAGTTCCTACGACAACTCCATTGATATAAAGTGCCCTGGTCTAAACAACAACAACAACAAATACATTATATCCACATCGATCTTTACTATAAAAATGTCAAGCCTTCCAATTACTTTTGACTATTAAAAAGGGCACTAGGCCTTTCGAATTCAAATCGAATGAGCCTTTTTCGACTTTCTACGACAACACTTCCTATAAACACCTTATATGGCCCCCGGGCATAAATTACAACTCTTAACCTAAGGGTTGTGAGGGTGGTTGTCATCCTTTAAGACCTAGTTTCTAGAACTTTCTACAACATTAAACAAAATGGCTATCTCAAAATTTTGAGTGGATGTGTCTTGGAAAATGATGGGCTTGAGAGGGGTCTTAGTCTTTCTCCAATCACTTTCAACTATTAAAAAAGGCACTAGCCCTTTCAATTTCTAATCAAATAAGCCCTTTTGAAGTTTCTACGACAACGCTTTCAAAAAAAACCTTATATACCCCTAGGGGAAAACTTACAACCCTCGCCCTGTGGGCTGGGTGGAGGGGTTTGTCATCCTCACAGACCCAATTTCCAGAAATTTATACTACGTTGAACAAAATGGTTATCTGAAAATTTTGATTGGATGTGTTTGGGGGAATGGTGGGTGTGAGAGAGGGGTTAGTTACCGTCCAATCATTTTCAACTATTAAAAAGGGCTCTATATCTCTCAATTTTCAATTTAATGAGCCCCTTTTGAAGTTTTTACGAAAAATCTATCATTAAAAACATTATATGCCCCCTGGGCATGACTTACAACCTTTACTCTGGGGACTTTAGGGAGTTTGTCATCCTTAAATACATAATTTCCAGAACTTTCAACTACGTTGAACAAGATGGCTATCTCTAAGCTTTGACGGAATGTGTTTGGGGAAATTGAGGGCGTAAGAGGCGGGTTAATTACTCTCCACTCACTTTCGACTATTAAAAAGGGCAATTTCAATTTCCAATCAAATGAGCTCCTTTTGAAATTTCTACAACAACTTTCTATATAAACCTTATGTACCCCCAGGCCACAAATTAAAACCCTTGTCCTGAAAGCTCTGATGGGATTTTTATCCTAAAAGACCTAATTTCCAGAACCTTCGACTAAGTTGAACAAAATTGATATCTCAAAATTTTGATTGGATGTGTTTGGGAAAATGGTGGGTATGAGAGGGGAATTTGTTGCCCATTTCAATAAAAACCTGATATGCCCCCAGGGCATAACTTATAACCCTTGCCCTGAAGACTATGGGGAGAGTGTCCTGCTCAAAGGCATAATTTAATGAACTTTAAACTTCGTGGAACAAAATGGCTATCAAGAAATTTTGATTGGATATGTTTGGGGAAATGATGGGCTTGGAAGGGGTGTTTGTTGCCTTGAAATCACTTTCGACTATTAAATAGCACACTTTCAATTTCCAATCGAATGAGTCATTTTTGAAGTTTCTACGACAACACTTTCAATAAAAACCTTATATGCCTCGAGGGGATAATTTACAACCCTCACCCTGAGGGCTGCGTGGTGGGAGGGAGGTTGCCTTGCGATCACTTTCGACTATTAAAGAGGGCTCTAGCCATTTCAATTCCCAATATTTTTGAAGTTTCTACGACGACGCGTTCAGTAGAAGCCTTATATGACCCCATGGCATAACTTACAACCCTTGCCCTGAGGGCTGTGGGGGAGTGTCCTCCTTAAAAACATAATTTCTAGCTGAAAATCCGAAACACTGAATAAAATGGCTATCTGAAAATTGTTATTGTGTTTGGAAAAAGGTGGAAGAGAGAGGGAGGCTAGTTGCCTTCAAATCACTTTCGACTATTAAAAAGTGCACTAGACCTTTGAGTTTCCAATTGAATGAGCCCTTTTTAAAGTTTCTACGACTAAGATTTCAATAAAAACTTATATGCCCCCAGGGCATGACTTATAACCCTTGCTCTGAAGACTGTGTGGGGAGTGTCCTGCTCAAAGGTATAATTTCCTTAACTTTAAATGCGTGGAACAAAATGGCCATCTCAAAATTTTGATTGGATGTGTTTTGGGGAATTATTGAATAGGGGGGGTGGCTACTTGCCCTCCAATCACTTTTGAGTATTAAAAAGGGTACTAGCCCTTTGAATTTCCAATCGAATGAGCCTGTTTCGAAGTTTCTACGACAACGCCTTCCATAAAAACCTTAAAACATATTTTCTATCTGGAAATCAACTACGCTGAACGAAATGGCTATCTCAAAATTTTGATTGGTTGTGTTTGGGGAAATGATGGGTTTGGAAGGGGGGCTAGTTGCCCTCCAATCACTTTCGACTATTAAAAAGGGTACTAGCTCTTTGAATTTCCAATTGAATGAGCCTGTTCTAAAGTTTCTACAACAACGCCTTCTATAAGAAAAATTTATATGCCGCCAGGGCATAACTTAAAACCTTTGCCCTGAGAGTTGTGGGGGAGTGTCCTCCTAAAAAATATATTTTCTATCTGGAAATCAACTACGCTGAACAAAATGGTAATCTCAAAATTTCGATTGGATGTGTTTGGAGGAATGATGGGCGTGGGGGGGGTTAGTTACCCTCCAATCACTTTCGACTATTACAAAGGGCACTAGCCACTCCAATTTACAATCGAATGAGCCCTTTTCGAAGTTGCTACGACAACTGCTTCGATACAAAGTGCCCGGCTGGAGAAAAAAACACATTGTGCCCACATTGTTTTTTACTAGGCAGCGCTAGCGTGCTGCCCATGATTGCTATCAAAATTCACTTTTTATTTGTGGACTTTAACCACATTATTGCACGGGAAAATTTTGCCAACAATTTAACCCTCGCTGAAAATATTCCCTGGACAATTCCGAAGGAACACTCCCTCCATACGTAAACTTGTGCATTCAAAAAGGAAGAAAGACAAATAAATAGAACTCCACAGAACAATTCAGAGTAATTCTTCCCAAAAATTTTCTTTCCTATGAAAATTCTCCCAAAAATCCCTTCCCCTACTGAAGAAGACTCCCCCGTCAAAAATGCCATATGCTTTTCAACAACAAATACTATGTGTAAGCAATCGACAAATCATAAAATTTAAAAAGGTACTTCTACCAATGGGGTTCTCTGATCAAGATCAAGATATTTTACTGACAAAAACACATGACAAATAAATTTCTAAACTGGTCGACGGAGATCAGGGCTTGATGTGTCGGCCATAAACAAATATAAGGAAATGCCGAAATCACAAATACAGGAAAAAAAAGATACAAGGTAGGAGATAACAGAGGAGGCCACCCCAGCGCGAGAACACCACAACACAACTCATACTATTATCAATTATTCATCCATCCCAACATCCAGACAAAGAACCATTTTTGAAATATGTTTTTTCAAAGAGGATCTACTCTTGAAACTTGGAACATTTCTACTAAATTAAGTTAATTTACACTATGAGGAATCTGATATGTGATTGAGAATCTAGCTCTTTCTGATTTAATTGGAGAAAGGCGATACTTCTTGGAGTGGACGTGGTGGGCAGGAGAAATCGGAGTCTCAATTATACCCAAATTATGGAAGTGATTTGTTAAAGATTGAATATCATAATACCATATTGCTGTATGTAGGTCCTTCAGCTGTTTAAGATTAAGAACATTGAGAAAAACATGCAAAGTTTGGGTTTTCCGAGAGATTTTGAAGCCTCATAAGGCGATGAACAAAAGTACCCGGAATTCTAATTGCCTTATTTTGAATTATCTGAAGAGGCTGCAGATGGACAGTAAATGTGTTGAGATAGATTACAGGGCAATAATTTAGATATGATTCAATGAATGGTATAAAATTTTAAGGATGGAAAAAGGAAACGCATGTTTCAATCTATGAAGACAACCTAAGTTATGGGCAAGTTTCAAACTCAAATAATCAGAATGTTTACGGAAGGAGAAGAGCTCATCGAGAATAATCCCAAGGTAACGAAATTATTTTACTATTTTTATCCTACTTTGATGTACAATCAACTCTTCTATGGTAATTTTATTTACTGCCCGCTGTGACCGCCCCTGATTGTTTTGCAGTTTATTTTTGTTCGGACATTGGTCATTAGATCATTTTAATAGCAAAACATCCCAGCTCTCATTGAGTCTACGGATAAATACAGAATCAGCTCTAAAGGAGAGACAAGAGGGTGGAGGTAAAACTTATGTATAATCCCCAGGGCCCTAACCAAGACTTTTGACTTAGGGGATAATTTTTTTTTTTTGGGGGGGGGGGGTTCAAAATACTTTAAAACGCATCAAAATATGAAGTTAATAATTGATCGCTGTTGATTTACGGGAATAGTTATGGTCTAAGATTTTGAGTAGAGTTTACTCTATATGGGAGGAAGACTTTCCCTATCAAGGTCACAGAAGCTTCTGAAGATGCTCATTACATTAATAACTGATATTTCTAGTCTTTTTTTAAAAGTCAGAAGTGATTGGAGATCAACCAGTCGCTAGAGGGGGATTATTTTCAACATGGGGATTTTCGAAGGGGGTATATTTCGTAATGGGGGAATATCCTCGCGTGTTATACGGTTCTGAAGCATGGGTGCTCCAAAAATGGGAGGAATATTTTCCAGAGAAATTGCCTAAATATTTTTTGGGTACCCGACTGATTAACGGTGTTTCGAACTGTAGGCTGTACGAGTAGAGTGGTTTAATCTTGGTCTCTAAGATTATAATAAGAACCGATTCAAGAAATCTTTGGTACCGGTACCCTTTGTGTTTAACAATATTCCTAGATTCACTTACGAACATTCCCAAGGATTCAAAAGATGTTAAATAACAGTAATAAATAATATACTAAATATGATTTTCGCGGGTAATGTTTAATATGTACCAAGGGCGCAGAAAGTTTTCAGGGGGGGAGGGGCAAACGCCAAAATATCAGTGGTGGCTGGGTGAGAGGGAATATATTTCAGGAATTTGTTTTTGGAGGAATAAGTTTATTTTTAATACTTTTAGGAAAGACTCTCAAATAAAAAGAGGAATTAAATTGTATGCAAAATGAAACACCCCTTCCCCTTTTCCCAAAAATTTAAGCGATCTTATTGAAAATCTTTTAATTAGATACATCATGTCAGAAAACCCTATCGTAGAGGTTTCAAGCTCCAATCTTCCAAATGTGGAATTTTGCATCATTTTTTCAGAAGAAATATTGTTGATGCATGTTTATTTGTTTTAATGTTTCCCAAAGGTAATTGCATCAAGCAGAAGGTCCAAGATAATTGGGAGGAAGCTTATTCAAACCTAAATTTAAAGCTCTTTTTTAAGTGACCGTAAAGATTGACCTACGGAAAAATCTTAATTTTCTTGCTATTTTAGGGCACAAAACTACGAATTAACCACGATAAAAATGAATTTGCAATCAATTTAAAATTCTGAAAAGCTAGTTAATTTAAAATTACGAATAAGTATAATTTAGGCTTTCCAGTTGTAAAAGAAAATGCCACACAGTGGCAGCACTTCTTTATACAGCAAAATGTTGCATTCCGATTGCTACCAGCTCATAGGTGGACAAAATAAGGCAGGTAATCATCGGCCCAGCAAGGAAATTTCTTTTAGGTGGCAAATACTGCAAGGAACTTAATTTTCAGCAATTTTAAATGGTGTTCTTTTTTACTCTATTTATAAGAAGTATTTCAATGTATTTAAACAAATGTATGCAATGCATTTATCGATAAGAAAATCCTATTGCAGAGGTTGTGGTGGCTTTAGGTTATGTAGAAGATCAAGTTTCACAGAATTTCCATCCATTAAAACCCTAATAATTCTTTTAATCCAACCTAAATTCTTTTGTTGTAATATTAACAAGGACTTTTTTTTCCAAATTATTATTCATCGCCAATTTTTTAAGTATATTCAAATTTTATCCCAAATTTAAATTTAAAATTTAAATGTAGAACGGTACTAATGCACCTACAATTGTTGATTTACCTATTTTACCCATTTTAAAAGCAATTAACCAGGGAATTAAGTGACAGGTAACTTAAGTTATGTGTTGGTTAGGTCTGGGAATGATTTGGAAAACAATCAGAAATTAAATAAAAAAAAGAGCTTTTCAACTGAAATCAAGAAGCAGATTTGTAACCTATTTGAACAAATTATTCTTTATGTAAAGGGGGCTGTCTCAGGGGCGGATCCAGATTTTTTTTTCGGGGAGGGGAGGGCAAAATAGGTTGATCCAAAAAAACATTGAGGGGGGGCACAAAATAGGTTGATCCGATAAACTTTCGTTAGGAGCAAATTTAATTAAAGCAAACTTGTATTAATTAAGTAAATTACACTACTTTAGACTACGCTAGGGGCGACTCTGCCCCCCACCTTGATCCACCACTGGGCTGTCTCCTTCTTAGATCCTTACTTTTTACCTGTCTCAGGGGTCGAAACTTTTTTCAGAAAATTTGCAACTGGAAAGATAAGATTTTTCAAAAGACTAAAAATAATTTTGTTTAATGAGCAAGGTGTTGAGAAGGGGAAAAAAATTGAATTTTGATACCAATTGATATATCAAAAGAGATTGGCTTATTATGCTGATACCCAATATTTAAGCTTCATTAAGTTTATTTTTACCCATCAAAAGCTACGAGCCTCAGAAAATTTGTCTGATAATCTAAATAACGGAGAAAGACCCCCTCGAAGTCATAAAATTTTAATGAAAATTACACCATCAGATTCAGCGTATCAGGAAACGCTACTCTAGAGGTTTTAAGCTCCAGTCTACCGAAATGTGGAATTTTGTCATTTTTGCCAGGGGAAAGATCACGGATGCGTGTTTATTTGTTTTTTTTCCAGGGATGATCGTATCAACCTAGTGAGCCTAGACCGTCAAGAGAGGGCTCATTCTATTGGAAATGAAAGGTTCCACTGCCCTTCACCCTTTTCAAGTGACTAAAATAATTGGAGGGCAAATAGGCCTCCTCCCACTCCCTCTTTTCCCCAAAATCGTCCGATAGAAATTTTGAGATAGCTTTTTTCTTCAGCATACTTGAAAGGCCCAATAACAGTGTGTTTAGAGACAAAATGATAAAAATATAGAATTTGCCCATTGTTTTATTTGCTATTGAGAAAATGCATTCATTTTTGGGATGGGAAGGGGGGAGAATTTTCTGTTGGGAGGATTTTACACGGAGATAATTTTCCATTGAGAGGAAAGTTTCACAGAATTCCTATACGAAATTTCTTCTTATGCCTTGCATTTTCTTAACCGATTCAATTTTAGGCACAGAGAGGTTAAGGGTAATTGTCTGTGGTTTAGATTTGCCAAGGTTGAATTGCCCAGAGGATATTTCTGTAGGGAGAGGGATTTTACCGTGGAAATGGAGCCAGGTGTCCTTGTGTTATTAAAAAAACCCATCAGAAATCAGATAAAATAACATGTTTTTTTAACTGAAAGTAAAGAGCAACATTAAAACTTAAAACGAACAGATATCATTACGTAAATGAGGGGGGTTGCCCCCTCCTCAACCCCTCGTGCTTTACGCTAAAGTTTAAATTTTGCACCAATTCTTTAAAAACAACTCTTAAAACACAAGGGTCGTTTCATTAGAACAATAAGTAACTTTTTTTTAAATGCTGAAAAACTCTAGCGTGAAGAGTGAGGTATTGAGGAGGGGGGCAACCCTTCTTATATACGTAATAATTTCTGTTCGTTTTGTTTTAATGTTGTTCCTTACTTTCAACCCAAAAAATTGTTTCGTTATTTAATGAAGCTTACAACCATTTTTCTAAAGGCAATGAAAAAAGTATGTCAATTAAAGAAAAAGTTTATAAAAATCAAAAAAGTAATTAATTTAAAAAATTACACAAAAAATAGTCTATTTACAAAAACTAAGATATGAACGCCCAGCATTCAGTTCTATTGAGTAATGCCGAAGCGTTGGACTGGATATTCAAACAGTTCGAGATAACAAACTGTAAGTAAGGAGCGACCCGGCTCAACAGTAACCGAAACTCTAAAAAGCGGAATTTTGATACCAATAGATAAATCAAAAGAATCACATTTTTATGCTGATTTAAAATATTTAAGCTTAATCAAGTGTAGTCTTACCAACCAAAAGTTATGTGCCTGAGAAAAGTTACCTTATTTTTAAAAAGGACCCCCTAAAAAGAACACCCCCTAAAAGTCATACAACTTAACTGAAAATCACACAATCAGATTCAGCGTATCAGAGAAACCTCCTATAGAAGTTTCAAGCTCCTATCTGCAAAAATGTGGAATTTTGTATTTTTTGCCAGAAGAAAGATCACGGATGCGTATTTATTTGTTGTTTTTTCCCCAGGGGTGATCGTACCGACCCAGTGGTCCTAGAACATCATGGTAGGGCTCATTAGAACGAAATTTCAAAGTTTTAGTGCTCTTTTTAAGTGACCAAAAAATAAATGGCAAGTTTGCCCCCTCCCACGCTCATTTTTTCCCCAAAGTAATCCGATCAAAATTTAGAGATAGCTATTTTGTTCAGTATGCTCGAAAAATATAATAACTATGTCTTTGAGGATGACTTAATCCCCCAAAGTTCTCGGGGAAAGGTCTGCATTTTATGAACTTTGCCCAATGTTAACATATTTTTTTGGTTATTGGAAAGTATACAGGATGGGTATTTTCCGAGGGTATTTTCTGCAGGGGTTATTTTCAGCGGGAGAGTATTTCATCTGGGTGCATTTTTTGAGGAGGGGGATGGAGGTATTTTTTTGTTTTTTTCCGCGGGGATATCTTTTGGGGGGAGGGGTAAACACCTAGAACCATAGAATCAGCATGAAAAACCAATAATGCGTCATTTGTCGTCAAAATTTCCTTTTTAATGGAAGTTTAAATTTACTTTTTTTTAAATTTAGTTCCTGTTTGTTCTAAGTTTTAATACTGCCCCTTACTTATAGGTTGAATTTTGTCTATTTGACTTACCTATCTAGAAACCGCAAACAATATTTGTGTTCGTTTTTCAATATTATTAATGAATTACTGAGATTAATTACTGAATGAAAAATTGCTACTGGTATTTACAGTTTACATGTGTTCAAACAGTTAGTGGTAACGAACTATAAGTAAGGAGTGACCCAGCTCAATACTAACCGAAACTGTAAAAACCGGAATTTTGACACTAATAGATAGGCTACATCAAAAGAATCGGCTTATTATGCTGATTTCAAGTATATAAGTTTCATTAAGTTTTACTATTCAGTATTAGTCTTCAAAGACTACGAGCCTGAGAAAATTTGCTTGATTTTTGAAAAAAAGGGAAAACCCTCCCTAAAAAATCTAAAAAAAAATCTTAACGAAAATAACACCATTGATTCAGTGCATCAGAGAACGCAACTGTAGAGGGTTAAAGCTCCTCTACAGTTAGGCGACTGTAGAGGGTAGAGTCCAGGCGACTTATGGGTCAACCAATTTTTAGTTAATTTTGTGTTAGTGTAACTGACTTGGCTTATAAATTGCAAAAATGTAGACTTTCCCAGTAGATATATTTTTCCCATGTGGATGGCAATTATGTTCCCTTCCATGCCCTTTTCCTCCCAGAATCGTTTGATCAAAATTTACAGATACCGTAGCCATTTTGTTCAACATAGTTTAAAGACCCATTAAATTTGTCTTTGGTGTTAATTTGACCTCCCACAGCCCCTGGAGAAAAGTCTTGAAACTACAAAATTTGCCCATTGTTTACGTATAAGAAGTGCTACTGAGAAGTATATTTACTTTTTTCGGATAAAGGACTGAATTTTCTGCGGAAGAATTCCCCGCAGGGAGAACTTTCCATGAAGAAGGTTTCCGGGGGATGAAATTTTGAAGGGAAATTTTACACTGGAAGGATTTGCCAGAATTCCTAAACGAAATTCTTTTAATTTATTTTAAATTTCTCCTTGTCGATCCAATCTTACGCGTGGAGATGTTAAAGGTAATTGTCCGGGATAAATTTTTGACAGGATTGAATGGTCTAGACGATCTATTTAGGGAGAGGAGAGATTTTTCTGTGGAGATAGAGCAGGATTTCCTGGCATTAAAAAAAACGTTTGAAATAAAATAAAAAAGTTTTTTTTCATCTGAAAGTACGCCTAAGAAGCAACATTCAAACGAACAAAATAATTACATATATGAAGGGGAGTTCTCCCTCTTCAATACCTCTTTCTTTACGCTTAAGTTTGAATTTAGTCCCGATTCTGTAAGAATGACTGCCGAAACACAATTGTCGTTTAAATAAAACAACGAGAAGCTTATTTACTAAAAAACTTCAGCGTGAATAGTCGGGTGTTTAGAGGGGGCAATTCCCCTTATTATGTTATCCTTACTATTCGTTTTAATTTTTAATGCTGCTCCTTACTTTCAGGTGATTTTTTTTTTTATTAAACTCCCGGTCTAAGCTCATGTCTGCTTGCCAAAGAATAGTCATTAATTTGGAGAAATAATTGCACATGTTATTGCTCTATATTCCATTATTGCCTTTCTATACTTTATTTTTGTTCTCTTTCTGAAAATCAGTGACATGAAAGTCTCGTTTTCGGGCTTAGAGAATAAAGTAACAAAGATATTTTAAAACCTAAAGTAAGAGAGTTACAGAGTGTAATTCAGCCTATTTTTTAATGTTAAAACAAAATTTGAAGTTTTTGCCCCAATGTCAGCAATAAGCGTTTTCAGCTATGGCTTCCAATCCCGTGCTTTGGCTGTAAAACCTACTCTGTAAAAAGCTTGACTTACTACTTCAATCCAAGCCCTGTTTGAGCCTGAAAACGAAGCTAAAACCAATTTTGGCTCCCAAATTTTCGCAATGAATACACAATTTGTTTTCCCCGAAAATTCCCCGAATCTTGAAGACTTGTCCCCGAAAACTCCCTGAATTCTTAAGACTTGTCCCTGATTTTAAAGATTTGAAAGTAGAAGCCCTGGTGATAATTGTTGAAAAGGCAGCCTTTCATTGAAGTTTAAAAAGCTAAAGAGAAGAGGAGAGGTTTGAATCATTTTCATTTTTTGATTTAGCTATTCAATCAATATAATTTATAGGTTTAAAAATAGCTTTCTTCAAACCTCTACAATGGCTAGGCTTATTGTAGTAGACCTTTGTTGAATGTTTTATTCTAATCTCTCTAAATAGGATTTTCCCTTAGGGTACCTGGTAAAATTCTACTTTAGTTACTTTTACCTATATTGGAAAGGGGTGAGGTTAGGAAACTGAAACTTTCAGGGATGGGTCTACAGGCTAAAATATGTCCTGGGAAGGTATTTTAAAGTACTTAGGCTATCTTCTCTCCTTCTCTATCTAGAGGATTCTGAAATTTGCCTACATGATAAGTTTATACCTATTGAAATTTTGACAAAACAAAATTTTACCTTAATTTTCTGTTATAAGATTCTTTTTCTCTGGCTTTAGTTCTGAAAATGCAATTCTTGTTATTTGAGTAGTATTTTAAGCCATATCAATGTTAATTTTCAAAATTTAGGAAATGTATTTGCATATCTTTAAAACTCTATAAATCAGGATTGAGCAAAGTTGTGAAGCTGAAAACAATTTTGTTGGACTTCATTTTAAGCAGAAGATCTATTTTCCAAGGTTTCACTTTTATAACACACACATTTTTAAAGGTCATCAAAGGTCAGGACCCTTTAGAGGGAGAAGGAGTAGAGGTAGGTATTTCAAAATACCTTCCCGGGACAAACTTTAGCCTGTAGACCAATTGTTGAAAATTTCATTTTCCTAACCAAACTCCTTTCCAAGATAGCCAGAAGTAGCTAAAGTAGAATTTTACTGGGTACCTTAATAATTGAGCTGTCTTTCATAATGTGGCCAGATATAGCCCTAAGTAATGGTATATGTCAGTTGTATTTTTGAATATGAAATAATAGTTATTCTAGTCCACATCTGCTTTGTACAAGGCTATGCCCAGAGGGGGGGGGTCAGGGGGGATTGAACCCCTCCCAAAATGGGTAAATATTTACCAAATTATATTATGGAGCTACAAATAAAGTGAATATACCACTCAATGCCCTTTTTTATGCTCTTTACAAATATAATAATCATTTTTGTTGGAAAATTTATTTAGCCCCCACCCCTATATATACCAATTCAGGGTATATATCTGCACATTAATGGGGTAGGGGTAATTTTATTTCTGATGTAAATGAGAGTTAAGTTTAAACTCCCCCCCCCCAACCCCCTAATGTGCAAATATATACCCTGAATTGGTAGCTTATATAGACTATAGGGGCATGGGCTAAAATTTATTTCTGACAAAAATGATTATTTTATTTGTAAAGAGCATGAAAAAGGCATTGAGTGGTATATTCACTTTAGTTGTAACTCAATAATATGATTTGGTAAATATTTACCACAAAATGTTTTTTGACTTGTAAAAATATAACAAAAATGAATATAAACAAATTTTGTATGCAATTTTTGATGTTTTTTGTGTAACCCCCCTCCCCCCCCCCCAAAAAAAAAAACTTTTGAGTAAAACCCCCTCTGAAAAAAATCCTGAGTATGGCCTTGTAGCCTAAAATCATAGATGAGCAGCTTTTGGATATTTATTTATTAGTACCAAAATATGGTAAGCTTTATCAAGCTTGTCACACTAAACAGTTATAAAAAGTCAATGGCAATGTTGACAATATAATAAGCTACAGACATACAATTCTATGAAAAGTAACACACTCTGAAAACATAATAACTGAAACATACAGTACCCTAGCATACCAAACTAACTGAAACATATCTGATAATAATTGAAACATACCAAAAAGTAAGCCTAAAAAATAACTGAAAACATACTGGTAACAAATCAGCTAATACAAAAGTAAAAATATTTTTAAAACAGATTGTGATAAGACCTAGTATAGAAATCTGTAGAGGCTAAACTACTTTTGAAAGACTAGACTGTGGTACTTGCAACTATTTCTGATGGAAGTGAGTTCCAAGTCTTCCACACTTGGCTAGACAAAGATTTTTGGCCTATTCTTTACTGTGAACATGGTGGGTAAATTTTGTGTTGGTGTTGACAGGTACTACTGTATTTTGTAAAAGTGAAAAAGTAAGTTAGGGTGGTATTATCAATGTTCCTAACAATGCAGAAAGTATTTATTAGGTTGGCTCTATCACATTGGAACTGAAGACTAGGCAACTGTTGTCTCTGCATTCTCTGGTAAAAGGTAGATGTCTCAGGTAAAGTATGAGTTTGATGGCTCTACATTGCACTCTCTCAACCCTCTCTCTATCTCTCTTATTAAGAGGATACCATACTGATGAGTGATACTCAAGTATTGGACATGCAGTGGATACATAAAGTGAAATCAATGAACAAAGATTAAACTTAGAAAATGTATGCTTTAGGTGTAGTAATTGGTAATTTGCCTTATGGGTGATATTTGATACGTGTTTATCAAATGTTGGAATATCTTGGAATGTAATTTAGGGTAAATTTGCTGTTCACAATATAATTTAGTAAACCTATATATTAACAGACTATGCACCCACTACCCTCCTGATTTGCAAAGATATATCCAGAAATGCATCCTGAATCCAAATGTAGGCTAATGCTCATTTGTGTGTGTAAATGAACTTAATCCCCACCCCTAAATATATCCAAAGCAGGGTACATATTTTTACATGAGGGGGTGGGGTTAAAGTTCATTTGCAACATAAATGAATTTTATATTTAGGTTCAGGATGAAATTCTGCATATAGGCTGTATTTGCACATTAGGGGGGTAGGTGTCTATACCCTGATAATATATTGATTAACCAGTAAATTTTCAGGTGGCACTATAATTTAGCTAGGATGCAAGTGAAAAGATCATTTGATGGCTTTTTTTATGCTCTTTTGTAATTCAATTATTGCTTCTGTTGCAAATAGCATCTTGAGCCCTTAAAGGGGCCCCAAAGGTATTTTATATGAATTATGAAAGAGCATAAAAAAAGCATCAAATGATGTTTTCATTTTCATCCTAGCTAAATTATATGGCCCACTGCAAAGTTACCATGAAATTTCCCCCCCCCCCAATATTCAAATATGTACCCTGAATTGGAATATACCCTGAATTGTTGACAGCAAAGTTTTGAATTGCAAAATTCAGTGCCATTTTTGTCAGTGGCATTTGAAAAACTTGAAATGTTGGGAAAACAGTTTATACTTGTGTTGCTCAATAAATGAGGTTTGAATCGTTATTAATAAGTATTTTTGGAATATATTACCCTTGAACAACTTATTTATAAACTAGTGATTTGTTTTTAGCAACTTTTCAATAGCTTAACTATTGTTGATAACTTTTTTGTGGGGTTACAAAAATTGAATACCTTTGGGGTCCCTTTAAGGGCTAAAGATGCAATTTGCAACATAAGCAATTATTGAATTGTGAAAGAACATAAAAAAAGGCATCAGATAATGTTTTCATTTTCATCCAAGCTAAATTATAGTGCCACCTGCAAATTTACCAGTTAACCTATAATTGAGCTAGCATGCTTAATTATAATTGAGCTAGGAATAGGATAAATATACATGGAGGAGGTTGTATTGCCAGAGTAATGATTCATATGACAAAAAGCAAACAATTTTATTCTCACTTTGCTTGTCAAGTAACGTCAGGAATTATTGACACTCTAAGATACTGTTGTAAAATTACTGCAGAATAAAAACCCAGCCAGGAAAATTGGTAAAATTAGGTATTCCCCAGGAATATTGGTTAAAATTACTTTTTTAGAGTTGTCCTGTAGCTATAAGACCAGTTGAGCCTTTTTTGTCAATTTTTTTCCACTTTCAATGAAAATCTTTTAATATTTTGTTCTTCTTAGACTTAAAAGGTAATAACCCTCCTCTGTTTAAAAAAAAAAATTAGTAGAAACTATCTTAACATAAATAAATTCAAGTTTTGTTCAATACTATTTAGGTTAGGGCACATAAATTTGATTAATAGGGTGAACCAGGGTAATTCCGGACAGTGGGTAATTCCAGACACCCCCTTTTATCTTGCTAGCCCCTCGTTAAATTTCTTTTGAAAAAATCACAGAGGTAGTGCCAAGACTCTAGTTTATGACTCACTATATCCGATTGACAACAGCCAGCACATGGGGGATACAGTCAGTCTTGAACCGGAGTTGGTCAGAGAAACTTCAATGAAAAAGTACGTATGGTGTCAGTTTTTTTGCATTTGCTGGTGAACGGTGTAACTTACGGATTTTGTTGTTTTACCATTCAAAAGGGTTTTAATTAGGGCAATAGTGTGATTTTTTGCAGATTTTTATTTCTAACGGTTTAGCTGTAGGTTAGGTGTCCGAATTACCCATTTTCTGACCCCAAACAGGGTAATTCCGGACAGATGGTGAGGCATAATTCCGGACACAGAGGGGTATTTCCGGACATGGGAAAACGTGATACAATCAATTCCTTTTCATTGAATTTCGACCCCTGCCTCCTGGAACTGTGTTCTATCAGAGATTCTCGAGTTTCTAGCAATGTAGCATGAGTTTACTGAACTATTTTCTGGAAAAATATTTTTTTTTAGGGCTGATTATCTGTAACTTTCGTCAGTTTTGGCTTCTTTCAGTGCAAACAACTTTTCTTCTTATACCTTTTACTTACCCTTGCTTTAACTTTCAGATGCCGAGGACACAGTACAGCCCAGAAGATCTGGACAAGGCGTTAGCAGAGGTGAAAATGGGTTGGCTGACAGTCAGACTCGCAGCAGCAAAGTATGGGATTCCAAAGTCGACGATTTCGGACCATTTGACTGCGACATCGTCGAAAGTGGGAGCAGGTAGACCTACACAACTGGATTTAGATGAAGAAGTGACACTCGCAAAGTGCATCAAAACCATGGACAAGTGGGGTGTTGGACTATCCCGAACTGATATAGTCGCTCTTGTAGGCGAAAATGTGAAGGTGAACAATATGAAAACTACTTTCAAAGACAGTGTTCCTGGTTGGGACTGGTGGAAATACTTCAAACGACGTCACAACCTTAGTCTCAAGAAGCCTGAAACCAAAGAGAATTCAAGATACAAAGCTGAAAATCCGTTCTTGATCTACGGATTTTTTTATCTTCTCTCAGAGATGTTGAATGAACTTGAACTCCTCGATAAGCCCCACTTGATGTACAACCTGGATGAGACGAGCTTTTGTACTGATCCTTTGAGAACCAAAGTTGTGGGACAGAAGAACTCACCAAGTTTCCGCCAAACTGCTGGAACAGGGAGAGAAAACACAACAGTTCTCGGTTGCATCAACGCTGCAGGGGCAATTCTTTTCCCCCTGATCATATTCAAAGGCAAATCTGTGTGGTCCACTTGGACATCCGATGACGCTTTTCCTGACACTTCATATGCTGCCACAGAAAGGGGTTGGATGGCGGCTGACGTGTTTTACAACTGGTTCAAAGGCCAGTTCATTCCTAGCGTTGGGCAACGTCCAGTTCTGCTTCTTGTTGAAGGTCATGGCTCTCATTTGTCGCTGCAAGTTGTGCAGCCTGCAATAAACGAAAACATCACGATTCTGAAGCTGCCATCCCATACGACACAAATGTTTCAACCTTTAGTCATTAGCGTTTTCAAGAATTTCAAAACCACGTATGACCAAAGGCTAACCAAATGGGCAAGGAAAAATGTTGGAGAGAAGCTACAGAAAGCAGATTTTGTCAAAATGATAAGTGAAATTTGGAAACAAGCAGATCCAGTTCTAATCCAGAAAGCGCTTGCATCAACTGGAGTTTATGATCCTAGCGTACCAGAGAGAGCCAACCGTGCGAAAATCAACAGAGAGCGGTTTGACCCGCAGAAACTCAGGGCTTACAATGCCTTTCTTGAAGAAAAGAAAAGAGAACAAGCAGAGAAGTCAACAGCCGATAGGATTATTGTTAGAGTCCAGAGAGAAAGTGAAAATCTGTCCATCAACATAAACATTTCTTCCCCTGAGAAGAAACCACCAACTCCAATGAAGAAGAAGACCTTTGAAGAGCTCCTGTTAGAGAGTATAAGAAGAGAACCGAGAAGTGAACCAGGGCAGAGGAAAAAGATCACTCAGAAAGCTGCTGAAGTGATCACTTCTAAGGTGTATTTAGAGCAACTTAAGAAGCAGCAGGAGGAAAAGGAAAAGGCAGACAGGAAAAAGGGTGTAGGAAAGAAACCGGTGATACCCAGACTTCTGGTGCCAAAAACAAAAAGATGATGCTCTCACGAGAAGCGCACTCCCCAGTTCGCTGGTCTGAAACTAAAAGCAAGTCCGAGAGACTGTACGCTGACACCAATGGTTATATTCCTCTTGAAGAGATTTAATCTCTTGAATACCGCAATCAGCCTAGCCCGTGCAAAATAGAGGTTAAAGTAAATCTCAATCCTACGTCTGAGGTATATTACAACGACTTACCTTATGTTGGCAAACTTATGGACGATGTTGATAAATGGATTATTAGGATAAAGCTCCCAAACATTGACTCAGCAGCGACGTACGAGTCTATCTGGCCCAAGAACGATGACATCACAGACGTCACAGAAGAGTTTATCTTGGGAGGGCCCCTCACTCTGAAGGGCACTGGACCCTTCACTATAAGCGAGCATCGCGAAATGGTGAAACGCCACAAGGAAAGGAAGAAAAGCTATGGAAAAAAGCAGTGATCACCTAGGTCCTATGTGTTTTGGTTTTAAACGTGCTTTTATCAGTATTTGAAGTCTTCTTGTGTATTAGTTGTAACTTATTTTTAATATACAAATTTAAAGGAAGTTAGCAGATTGAGTATGTTTTTACAGGAGATTAGGGCGCATGTTTCCAGGTTCCCCAGTCCATCTTAAGACTATTTAAATTGGGGCTTTTGGTGGTATAATAACATTAGTATAAATTTATTATTAGAATCAATGGTTTGACAAATTGGAAAAACTATATTTTATTATCAGAAAAAACTATATCACAACTGCAAAACTGAATAGCTAGTTCAGAAGGTAAGCGCATGAAATTTGGAAGAAATATAGATTCTCGGGTGCTTATATCACCAACCAAAGCTAAGATTTTTTACTCCTTCAGGTACAAAGATATTGACCTCGTCCAGAATTACCCATTTGGCTAATTCCATACACCGCGGTAAAATTTCAAATGAGGTCACCAACCCCCTTTATAGTTCGAATTTCGGAAGTTTCTAGCTCTCGTATGAAAGCTAACAGTCTGTACTTTCATACGAATCCACTGTTATGGCGAGATTTTAAGTCTGCTGGCAGGAGGAATTTTTTGAATCAAAAAAAAAGGTCGAAGTGTCTGGACTTACCCTGGTTCACCCTACTCATTTAATTTTTTTATAATAAATAGGCCTCCACTTACTTAGGGTCAAAGGCAGGGGCTAACTTAAGCCCAATCCCCTGACACATAAAAACTTCTTTAAGTTTCTGCACACTTCCCAATCAAATTATCTAGTTGTTTTATTTTTTTTTACAATCATTCTCTCCCTTCCCAAAAAAAGAATTGTTTATGACTTTCTTTCTCCTTTTTTTGCCTTTTCGATTGTTTTGACAATAGATGGCTGCATTGCTGCCATCAATATTTGTTTTACCAAGCATGTTTTTTTTCTGCCCAATGTGTCCATTGCAATACTATTGTATTCACTTCTAAGAAACTCTGTAAAAAATGCCAAGTTTGTTTTGGGGCTAAAAGGCCATCTTACTTACAAAGCATGTCAGAATAATAAATTGTATAAAAGTAGGCTAAAGGTGGTTATAATTTTTAAAAGTTGAAATATAACATGAAATGAAATTATGTGATCCCAAAATTTTGATTGGATGTGTTTGGGGGAATGATGGGCGTGGGGGAAGGGGCTAGTTGCCCTTCAATACTTTTCTACTATAAAACAGGGCCATAGAAATCTCAATTATCAATCAAATGAGCCCCCTGTGAAGTTTCTACGATGACCCTTTCCAAGTGAAGTGCCTTGCTTTAAAAGAACAAAAAATGATACATTATGCCATCCTCGTCCTTATATTCCCTCATGGCATAACTTAAAACCTTTGCCCCGAGGGTTGTGGGGGATTTTCCTCCTCAAAAACATATTTTCTATCTGGAAATCAACTACGCTGAACAAAATGGCTATCTCAAAATTTTGATTGGATGTGTTTGGGGGAATGATTGGCGTGGGGGGGGGCTAGTTGCCCTCTAATCACTTTCTACTATTAGAAAGGGCACTAGCCACTCCAATTTCCAATCGAATGAGCCCTTTTCGAAGTTTCTATTACAACTCCTTCGATACAAAGTGCCCGGGTATGGAGAAAAAACAAAAACAAAAAAACATTGTGCCCACATCGTTCTTTACTTAGGCAGCGCTATCGCGCTGCCTATGATAATATAAAAAATTAAACACCTTGATAAAAAAAAATTATTGACAGTACAAAGAAATGTGGATTGACAGTTTAATATGTTCTAATATTCATTCCCGAAAGTCTCTACAATTTTGTATTTATTATTGTAATAAAGAGAAAACATTTCAAATGTATTGTATTTTCAATAAAGTGCAAATTCAGTTCTGGTCTTTGTACAAGAAAGTTCTGGTCCTTTTACGCTTGAAAAATAATTTTATATTGTTGCTGCTCATTTTTGGTTTCATATGAAACCAAATTTGGCTTCTTTGAAAAACTTTCTTGTGGGGAACACTTATAAAAATTAAGTTCTCTTTGCTTTTATTTGATAATGATAATTTGATATTTTTATAATGATTATTTCATAATGTACTGTGCTAAACTCTTTGATAAATCCATACTGACAGGGATCTATTTTATCACAGAATTCTTCTAGTAATCATTTCTTTAGAAAACGTTCGAAAACTTTAGATACAATAGGGGTTCGGACACCAATGGATAGTCCAATGGCTCTCGTTTGCAGAGCAGCTGGCAACAGACCATGATACATGATCAATACAAGTGTTTTCCCTTTTTATGGAGCCTGTTGCGTTTGCGTATCAGCCTTTTCAGGCGCGAGTTAGCCCAGGGCTTGCCACCTGAGTTTACTGTGACTGTCTTCTCTGGAAAATATACATCATAAGCTATCCGTATTTCAATAGAAAATAATCTATACATGTCGTTGACATCGCAGTTCTCGTACAAACTTTTCCAGTTTTTCAAAATAGATCTTTTTCAGACTCAGTCAGAAGTCAGCTTAAAATAGTTTGCTTGGTTCGTATTCTCTTTTCCTCACTGAGACACCAGTGCACACAGAAGTGTGCACTTTTACCAAGACTCGGCAGCGTTACTGGATCACTATAGAAATCGGAAATATCAGACTTTTAAGTTGTTTTTTTCACAAACAACTTGCTTCAAGCTTAGCGATCATTCCGTCCAGTTGGGTAGTAGATGTTGAAGTCATCCATAAGAACCACGGAACTGTTTAGGTGTTCAGTATTTTCCATTTTTATTTTTAATAGTTTTTCATTGTTCTTGAAAATGAATTTTTTGTTTCTCTACTTCTTGAGAATTATTGAGTTCTATTTCTATCGTTTATTTAAGGGGTTTGATTGAATTGGAGTTTCATTGATTTAATATTTTTTATCAAGGAGGCACACTTGTGCCTCTATAAAGAGGCGACCCACCACAATGTTAAGCGATTTCAGGTCCTAGAGGTTGCAGAGAGACGGCGGCAATCGCATTTTGTAGCCCAAGCTCAAACTAAGAAACTTGCAAAATTTCATCCTCTTCCGACTTCATCTTCATGGGGTAAACTGGGCCGGAAGTTTGGACCCTCCCACCCCAGCCCCCCTTAACGTTGTCCGATTGGGCTGAAATTTAGAGGTTAAGCTTTTCTAGGGCCCGGGAGCTTATCCTCGAAATTTCAGCTCAATCCGATCACCCCTTCAAAAAACCAAATATAGCCACTTAAAATTCATCATTTCTTTTTTTTTTGTTATCCACGCCTACAGGCCACAGTTGGCAACTGATCCGGGTGAATGAGGACTCATTCGAAGCAGAATTCGACCTGTTAGGGCCTTTTGATATTTTCAAACCGAAAAAATTATCCCCCGAATTTACATTTACAAAAATCCTCGTTTTCCTATATTAGCCCATGTTAATTTTTGCCACCACAACCCCCCTTTAACGTTCTCTGATCGGACTGAAATTTAGAGGATAAGCTTTCCTGGGGCCTGGGAACTTATCCTCGAATTTTCAGCTCAATCTGATCACTCCTTCCCTGTTTTCCAAAAACCAAATATCAAGTTTCGTGGGAATTTGCTTGCGTCGAAAATAGCTTCTATTTACTATAAAACAATTAAGATTGTGTCTCTTTAGTCCAGCGGTTGATACTCCAGACTGTTAGGCGGAAAACCTGGGTTCGAATTACCGTCAGAGCCAATTCTTTAAATACTGAATTTAAACTTTAAAAAAGAAACTCAGTTTCTTTTTTAAATTATTTGAAAAAAATTACGTTTTCTAAAGAGTTAAAGAGGCTGAGTAACGTGGCGGGGAAGTGGCAACGGGTTGCAATTACGCTAAATATAATCGTAAATGCAAGCCGGCTAACATCACTGTCCCCACATTCCTTTCCTAGTTTTACAGATTGGTAAGACACACCCAGATAAGGGATATCTTGCGGGTTGCACTTGAAACTGATTGTGCACCACATTTTGGAAGTCTTCTCTTCATGCATAAATTATTTGAAAAAAAACTACGTTTTCTAAAGAGTTAAAGAGGCTGAGATACAAGGTCAACGCTTAAAACGTACAGGGATTAGGAGGCACAGTTGAGGGGCTGTTAAAGAGGCTGAGTCACAAGTTCGAACCTTAAAACGTACAGGGATTAGGAGGCACCCTGTACGACGTGATTTGAGTATTCAGGAATTAAAAGCCTTAACACAAGAATGTTCAAGAGCGGGGGTTTGGGGGCGGCAGCCCCCCAACTTTAACTCCTGACACGATCAGCTAACAGTTAGTCAAGCAATAATAAGTAATAAACTGTACAAAAACGTGCAGAAATTATTTGAAAAAACTACGTTTTCTAAAGAGTTAAAGAGGCTGAGTTACAAGGTCGAACCTTAAAACGTACAGGGATTAGGAGGCACAGTTGGGGGGGGGGCGCCCCCGCCCCCCAAACACCCCGCTTTCGCAGCCTTTAAATAAAAAAACAATTTCTTTAAACTGAAAGTAAGGAGCGACATTAAAACTTAAAACGAACAGAAATTATTCCGTATATGAAAGGGGGTGTGCCCTCCTCAACGCCTCGCTCTTTAAGCTAAAGTTTTTATTGTTTAAAAAAAATAGTTTTGAGAAAGTCAAATACTCCTGCAATTGAGACATTATGAAGCTATGTAAATAATAAAAAAAGACAGAAAAAACTTTAAGAAACTTTAAGAAACTTTAAAAAGCTTTAAAAAACTTAAAAAAAAAAAAATTCAAGAATAATCAAAAAGCGATATTTAAACCTAAAACGAGCAGAAATAAAGTCATGTAAAATTCAAAAGCAAAATGAGCAGGATATACTATGTACGCGAAAATGAAATCAAAACGAACAGTAATTACAAAGAAGCTCGAGACAGAAGCGTAGAAAAAGTAGAATAGTGTTTTTTTTTCAGCTGAAAGAAGTTCGAAACAATTAAAGGACAAGCCATTAAAACAGGATTAGGGTACTAGAAGCAGCAGTAGTGACAGTAGTCAAGTATGTAGAGATGTTAACTGAGGGGGAGAACTGTATTTACCCTCTAAATTTTGAAAATACCTTTTTTTGGTATTTTACTTCGAAAATACTTTATTTTTAGTATTTTTATTGAAAAAGTTGAAGAACAACATTTATTCCCTTTAGATTTTGAAAAATGTATTTTGTCCCCATCCCACCCCTACACTACATTTTAGTCACTCTTACAAGAATAGTATTGAAACGTGCGTGTTTCGATAAGCTTAGGAACATATGTTAGGTGTTTTCAAGATGAATTGTCTCAGGATAATTTTAGTTCCTCATTTGAATGACCCTAGACTATACGAAACGATAAGCTGTACATAAAATAACTTTAAGTCCCACTTCCTTGGCCTAAAACCTATACTTTCCCGACTTTATAATGAAAGAAAAGATATATAAGAAATAGGATTGGAGCCTTATCGGGGTGGGGGCTAATCAGTAAAGCTCTGAACAGATTGGTGTGAAGATTCACAGGGGTAACGGCAGAAAATTGTCCAGGGGGGCGGGGGGCAAACGACAAAATATAAGTGGGGGTTGGGTGATAGGGACTATGGTTCAGTATATTTTTCTATTCGTTGTAATAATTTAATTTTTTAATATATTTATTAAAAAAATCAAATAAAAGTGCACTTAAATCGCATGGAAAATGACACAAAATATACCCCCCCCCAAAGAAAGCCATGTTATTGAAAATATCTTCATTAGATACATCATATCAGAGAACCCTACCATAGAGGTTTCAAGCTCTAATCTTCCAAATGTGGAATTTCGCTTTTTTTTTTATTTATTTTTTTTTCAGAAGAAACATCGTCTATGCATGTTTATTTGTTTTGCTGTTTCCCAAAGGTGATTGTATCAGACTGAAGGTTTAAGATAATTGGGAGGGAGCTCATTCAAGCGTAAATTTAAAGCTCTTTTTTAAGTGACCGTACAGATTGGACCAGGATTCTTGTTTTCTTGCTATTTTAGGGCACAGAACTACGAATTTACTCCGGATTTGCAATCAATTTAAAATTCTGAAAAGCTAATTGATTTAAAAGCATGAATAACTATATTTTAGGCTTTCCAGTTGTAAAAGAAGTAATGCCACATGGTGGCAGTACTGGATTCAACCAAGTTGATTCACTTTATTTGGAATGAAATTAGGCTATGTTTGGCGATGTGTTATTGCGTATCAGCTATAATGAGGGAGGGATGAGTCATTTTTTAGGTGGGGGTAGGGTAGATCCCTAAGAAGTACATTTTAATGGACAATCTGCTTATACTTCACAAGGCTTCATATAAATTCTCGTTTCTTCACCTTTTTTGTTTTTATTTTTCATTTTGTTATATTCTTTCCTCTCTGAGTTTCATTTGTCAAGAGATAGGGGGAGTAGGACTTAATTAAATTGTTTCTCTATACAGATAAAATGTTACATTCCGATTTCTACCAGCACGGAGGTGGAAAAGGCAAGTCATGTCATAATCAGCCCCGCCAGGAAATTTCTTTGGAATTGCAAATACTGCTAGGAACTTAGTTTTCAGCAATTTTAAATGGTAATATTTTTCTTTTTCTATTTATATGAAAGTAGTATTGATATACACAGTCCGAAACCTACAGGAAAACCTACAAGAATATGGTCAAAAGTGTAATAGATTGAAAACCTACATGAAAATATACATTGGAATTGCGCAAGAAAAACCCATGGTTGTGTCATTAAACTCACGCGTGAATATTTTAAAAGTTGGCTCACTATAATGCATATTATGAAACTAAATTCGAGGTTTTTTAAACTTGGCAAGGTATAATGTAGTCTAGCATGTTTTGAGAGTTTGGTTGTAATAATATAATTTAAACAGACAGGTTTTTTTCTGTTTTTGATATGAATTGCACAATGAATGTACGTCGTCAGTTCACGTGCTCATTTTTTTCTTAAAAAACTGGTATGTTTTAAAATGTTTTAAAAAACTGGTATGTTTTAAAAAACTGGCATGTTTGACTAAATTTAAAATTTAGTCAAACATGTTTTGGGAGCACGCGCGAAATTATGTAACTCAACATCCGTTTTTCATTCGTCCTTGAAACCCCGTATAAAATGTTCATGTATTGGAATATAATTTTCATTATGTTTTAGCATATCGAGCATAGTACACAGAATTTTATTAACTCTGAAACAAATGCATTCGTCAATTGTCAATGTGAGTACAGCTTATTAAATTTCTTAATTTATTTCCAGATAAAAAGCATTTACCAGTAAATTCAAATTTCATGAGGACTTAGCCCCCCTCCCCTCTAACAATACAAACCCGTAAAAATATGATGTGTATAGTCATTAGAAAACGCTAAGTATGCTTTTTTCTATTATGAAAAACAAAAAACCCCTCCTCAATTGCTATGTTACGACCATAATCCCTTAGTTTTTGTTATTTCGTTCAAAATGTGGCTTTTCACATGATCAAAAATAGAGTTTCCGCTCTAAAAGTATCTGTGTCTAATTCTCTTAACAAGAGTGACAATTTCCAAACAGGCTTTTACATGCGTTATCTGAAATTATTAATGGCATGTGTTGAAGGATAGCGGCAAGGGTCTCCTTGACAAATAAATTCTTTTTAGGATTGAATTAAATGTGAGTAAAGCCGTTGAAATGCGAAGAATCATTGATATTTGGACAATATTGTCAATTTAAAATAGGGTCTAGCGCTATGGTATACTAAAAAAAAAAATTGATATGAAAATCGTTAATTAAAGAATAGTACACGAAACTCAGAATTGACTTTATAAGGCAATTATTT
>NC_142808.1:50554720-50569740 GCF_049724085.1 Artemia sp. Qi Xiang Cuo
TCGAGCTCCTGATTATTGACATACCGGCCCATTTCTTGGCATCTTTTTTATCGCATCCAGAAACAGAAAAGCAGACGGTAGTAGCAGTCTCCACTATCCAGTTTGCGTCCGGTTTTCTGGAAAATACCGAATGTAGACGCAGCGTTAAAAGCAATACTAAGTGTTCGTATAAGAAACATTTACGTCTAGTGAGCAATAAGGGTTTTGATTTCCCTTGCTGTATTCGTGATTGGCAAAATATTATAAATTCTTCAAATTTAGATAATATGTCTAGCAATAATTCAGTTTCTTTTATTAGTGAGTCTTTGTGGGTTTCTCAATTTACTTCTAGCTCTATGCTTCTGGATAAACATGTTCATATCCCACAGAGTCTTTGTTAGCGCCATGTTATGCCTATTTCCGGTGACGTGTGTGTCATGCCATTCTCCATTTCAAATCTAGCTCCACTAAATCAAATGGGATCAGAAAGAATATTTTGCATGTTGATTATAGCCTGCTGTTGTTCTATTTGCAGTTGCTTTTCCTATGTTACTTTGTTGCTCGGTAGTCCTGGATAGCTTCCAGTGTTGCACAGTCAGTTGTATTTTAAAACAGGGCAAGAACTTGTTTTCCATATTGCCCTATAACCGTTTCCTGTAACATTAGCAAAGTGCTTGAATATCTTGCTGCCACTTGTAAATTTGAATGCTAATTTTGCGGCTAACCAGTTTGGGTTTCCATTCATTTCATGGTCTTATCCCATGTTTTTATCCAAGGTGATTACTATTTTTGTTTCTTTTTCTCTTTTTTCTTGTAGTTCATTACTTCGTTTTTGTTTTGTTGTCTGTAGTGGCTTAAAATGAATTACAATCAAAATTATAAATTCATGTTCATGATAAGCCCAATATATAATCCTTAAAAGACCTTAGGGTTAGAGTGACACTCAGTTACTACCATCACTTGACAAGAATAGTAAGAACAAAATTAGAACCATTACATCCCGTAGTTTATGTCCTTTTCATTATAAGAGTGACCACCCTGCAAATGCACCCCCTGTGACAATCCTATATATAGTCCTAAATCAAATATTCAATTGTTATTTATAATCGTATGATGCATGATGTATTTATTTGCTAAAACAATTTCCCGAATTGATTTCATGGCATTGAGGAAAATCCCTCTGTAAAATTGATCACAATGTAATTGTTGAAATTACATGTCACTTTAGATTTTGAAATTAGTTTTTCCAAACAAATAACTATTATATTTGGAAAAACCATAAAAAAGATATCTGGTGGTGAGTTTACTTTATTTCTACAAAAAAAAATCATCCCTAAATTTACTAGCTTTATTTGGACAGTAATGTTATGCTTATTAATGCAGGGATGCTGTTTGTTACACCAGTTCATATGCTGGTTGCTTACTTTCTTTACATGGTAGTGGGTAAATAAAATGATGTTCTCATAAGACAGTATATGGTGTTAGAAGATGGAAGCCAAACAATCAAGCTTTAATTAGGATTTACCTTCCATTATGGAATAATGGAAATGCTCTGAAGAGCAAAAAAGCTCATATTTTAGGAGTTTTATGAAACCAGTTGGAGAAGAGCAAGAGTGATTTCCTTCTCATTTGGGCAGTAAAAAAAAGAGGGAAACATTGACACGTCCATCACAAGCTTGATAGATGTTCTTTCAGTGTATCAGTTAAAATGCACAATTAAAATGTTTCTCTGTTTTTGAATCTTCTTTCTTGGCATTGCCCTCTGGTAAGGCCTGAATCACTTCTGCAGAAACAATAGGAAAGCCTGTATCATTAGATGTATCACTTGACGCCGAAATCTCAGTCAGATCAGCCAAGGCAAACTCTGTATTCGGATTGCTCCTGACAGCAGTTCTACACAAATCGCAAATTATAGTCTGAAGCATCATGCTGTACTCTTCTGAGACATAACTGATAACACAGACACAGCTTAGAAAGGTCAATATCGTCCAAACTAGACACCTGCATCGAGTTGAAGGCTTCAAATGGTATGACAAGATCCGCAATACTGAGATCCTGAGGACCTTCAAGCTAGCGAACCTCTCCACCCAAGTAGAAGCTTGTTCTCTAAGATGGTACGGCCACTTATTCCGCCTCCCGCCAAGTACCCCTGCAAGGATCATTTGAGACTTCGATTCCTCGGAAAATGTCTGGGTACGTCATCGAGGGAGGCCGCGCACCAGATGGGCTGATATTATCAATCAAGGCCTCTTCAACCGCAACATCGACCCTAATAAGGGACCATCCTCAGCCCTGGACAGGGCTGCTTGGAGAAGGCTGAAAACGCTGCCAACCATTTCCCTCTACGCTGGCGACCCTGCTGAGCAAGAGCGTTAAGTCAAAGTAAGTCAAGTCACTTTATTCTGAGTGTCATTTAGGGATATTAATTAATAAAAAACTTTTTCGACAAAATAAGTTTTTCAAAGAAAATTAAAAAACTCCATTAAACAAAAAATGAGCAACAATAAAATCAAATAATCTACGAAGCGTGAAACTACCGCCAATAAGCATCAATAAATAAATGAAACCCAAAACTAACAGAAATTACAATAAATAACCGATTCAAACTCAAAACGAGCAGAAATTAACATAAGTTGGGCTCAAAACCCCTATGCCATCCCAAGGCCAGAACATAATTTGCACTTTACTGAAAAAAAATACAAATCAATGTGCATTGTCAGTTTAATATACATATACTGATATTTATCAATCAAAATGTTAATACTATTTTATTTATTAAAGATGTAAAAGTAAAAACATTTATATTTTTTTCAGTAAAGTGCAAATTTTGTTCTGGCCTTGGGAAGGCATAGGGGTTTTGCACCCAACTTATGTTAATTTCTGCTAGTTTTGAGTTTGACTCGGTTATTAATTGTAATTCCTGTTGGTTTTGGGTTTCATTTATTTATCAATGCTGATTTGTGGTAGTTTTAAGCATGGTAGACTATTTGATTTTATTTTTGCTCATTTTTTGTTTAATGGAGTTCTTTACTTTTCTTTGAAAAACTTATTTTGTGGAAAAAGTTTTTTTAATTTATTTCTGTTCGTTTCATATTGACATAGTTTTTTCAGGGAAAAAGAAAATAATCCTTAAAATCTTTTCGTTTTTTAAGATTTTATAGTTTGGCCAGCTATTTGTATGCGGGAGAAAAATTTTCAGCAGTTTTTAACAACATACACCCTTTTAAAAATCGGGACACAAATAGTAGTGTTCAATTTAGTTTCATACCTCCTTTAGTTGACCTGAAATGGAAAACTTGATACTATTCGCAAAAAAATCTGTTTACTTTCTTTGATAGCTTGGGTACACTTACGCTATTTTGATTTGGTTAAATTTTAAGAGCAGAAGTAGCCCCGAAAGTTTGAACATAATACCCTCAGTCGTTCTTTGGATACTGCTGAGATGGCTTATTGGGAATTAGCATTATCCCAGTGCATTGTGATTTAATCCTAAGGCAAAATTTAGTTTTTAAACATAGTGGGCAAATGGGAGGATGGGCGTGGGAGGGTGGTAGTGGAAGGGGGATTAGTTTTCCTCCAATCACTTTCGACTATTAAAAATGGCATCAGCCCTTTCTATTATCAATCGAATGAGCCCTTTTCGAAGTTCCCACGACAACTCTTTCGATACGAAGTGCCCTGGTCTAAATAACAACAACAACAACAAATATCACTGATCACTTTTGACTATTAAAAAGGTACTAACCCTTTGAATTTCAAATCGAATGAGCCCTTTTTCAAGTTTCTATGACAGAGATTTCAATAAAAACCTTAGGGAGGGGCTAGTTGCCCTCCCATTACTTTGGACTATTAAAAAGGACACTATACTTTGAATTTCCAATCGAATGAGCCTTTTTTGAAGTTTCTAAGACAACACTTTCTATAAAAACCTTATACGCCCCTACGGCATAACTTAAAACCCTTGCCCTGAGGGTTGTGGGAGAGTATCCTCCTCAAAAACATATTTTCTATCTGAAAAAAAACTACACTGAACAAAATGGCTATCTAAAAATTTTGATTGTATGTGTTTGGGGGAATGATGGGCATGGGGGGAGGCTAGTTGCCCTCCAATCACTTTCGACTATTAAAAGTAGCACTAGCCCTTTGAATTTCCAATCGAATGAGCCTTTTTTAAAGTTTCTACGACAACACCTTCTCTAATCACCTTATATGCCCCCAGGGTATAACTTAAAATCCTTTCCCTGAGGGTTGTGGGGGAGTACCCTCCCCAAAAACATATTTTTCTACCTGGAAATCAACTACGCTGAACAAAATGGTTATCTCAAAATTTTGATTGGATGTGTTTGGGGGAATGATGGGCCTGGGGGGAGGCTAGTTGCCCTCCAATCACTTTCGACTATTAAAAAAGGCAATAGCCCTTTGAATTTCTAATAAAATGAGCATTTATTGAAGTTTCTACGACAATACCTTCTATAAAAACCTTATATTCCCCCAGGGCATAACTTAACACCCTTTCCCTGTGGGTTGTGGGGGAGTACCCTCCAAAAAAAAAAATTTTTCAACCTGTAAATCAACTAGGCTTAAAAAAATGGATCTCAAAAAATTTTGACTGGATGTGTTTGGGGGACGGAAGGGGGGGGGGGAGGGGGGCTAGTTGCCCTCTAATCATTTTCGACTATTAAAAAGGGCACTAACCCTTTGAATTTCCAATCGAATGAGCCTGTTTTGAAGTTTCTACGACAACGCCTTCTATAAAAAACTTTATATGCCCTCAGGGCATAACTTAAAACCCTTGCCCTGATGGTTGTGGTGGAGTGTCCTCCTCAAAAACATATTTTCTATTTGGAAATCAACTATGCTGAACAAAATTGATATCTCAAAATTTTGATTGGATGTGTTTGGGGGAATGATGGGCATGGGGGGAGGTTATTTGCCCTCCAATCACTTTCGACTAGTAAAAAGGGCACTACACCTTTGAATTTCAAATCGAATGAGCCTTTTTTGTAGTTTCTACGACAACACCATCTATAAAAACCTGATATGCCCCCAGGGCATAACATCAAACCCTCTCCCTGATGGTTGTGGTGTATTACCCTCCTAAAAATAATATTTTACCACCAGGAAAACAACTACGCTGATACAAAGGGATATCTCAAAATTTGGAGGGACGGGTTTGGGGGGAATGTGGGGGGGGGGGGAGGGGGGCTAGTTGCCCTCGATTCATTTTCGACTATTAAAAAGGGCACTAGCCCTTTGAATTTCCAATCGATTGAGTCTGTTTTGAAGTTTCTACGACAACGTCTTCTATAAAAAACTTTATATGCCCCCAGGGCATAACTTAAAACCCTTGCCCTGATAGTTGTGGTGGAGTGTCCTCCTCAAAAACATATTTTCTATCTGGAAATCAACTACGTTGAACAAAATTTATATCTCAAAATTTTGATTGGAAGTATTTGGGGGAATAATGGGCGAGGGGGGGGGGGGTAGCTGCCCTCCAATCACTTTCTACTATTAAAAAGGGCACGAACCCTTTGAATTTACAATCGAATGAGTCCCTTTTGAAGTTCCTACAACAACGCCTTCTATAAAAACATTGCATGCCCCCAGGGCATAACTTAAAACCCTTGCCATAAGGGTTGTGGTCGAGGGTCCTCCTCAAAAAACATATTTTCTAGCAGGCAAGCAACGCTGCTGAACACAAGGGCTATATCAAAATTTGGATTGGCTAGGTTTGGGGCAATGTTGGGCGTAGGGGGGGGGGCTAATTTCCCACCAATCACATTCGACAATTAAAAAGGGCACGAGCTGCTCCAATTTCCAATCGAATGAACCCTTTTTGAAGTTTCTACGACAATGCCTACTATAAAAACCTAATATGCCCCCAGGGCATAACTTAAAACCCTTGCCCTGATGGTTGTGGTGGAGAGTCCTCCACAAAAACATATGAACTATTTTGAAATCAACTTTCCTGAAACCATTGGATATCTCAAAATTTTGATTGGATGTGTGTGGGGGACTGATGGGCTTGGGGGGAGGCTATTTGAACTCCAATCACTTTCGAATATTAAAATGGGCACTACCACTTAGAATTTACAATCGAATGAGCCATTTTTGAAGTTTCTACGACAACTCCATCTCTAAAAACCTAATATGCCCCCAGGGCATAACTTAAAACCTTTGCCCTGAGGGTTGTGGGGGAGTACCCTCCTCAAAAACATATTTTTCCACCTGGAAAGCAACTACGCTGAAAAAAATGGATATCGCAAATTTTGGTTGGGTTGGGTTTGGGGGAATGTTGGGGGTGGGGGAGGGGGGCTAGTTGCCCTCTATTCATTTTCGACGATTAAAAAGGGCACTAGCCCTTTGAATTTCCAATCGATTGAGACAGTTTTAAAGTTTCTACTACAACGTCTTCTATAAAAAACTGTATATGCCCCCAGGACATAACTTAAAACCCGTGCCATGATAGGTGTGGTGGAGTGTCCTCCTAAAAAACATATTTTCTATCTGGAAATCAACTATGCTGAACAAAATTGATATCTCAAAATTTTTATTGAATGTGGTTGGGGGAATAATGGGCGTGGGAGGGGGGGGGGGGGGTAGAGGACCTCCCAAAAATTTATAAAATTAAAAAGGGCACAACCCCTTTTAATTTCCAATCGAATGAGTACCTTTTTAAGTTCCTACAACAACGCCTTCTATAAAAAACATTGCATGCCCCCAGGGCATAACTTAAAACCCTTGCCATAAGGATTGTGGGGGAGTGTCCTCCTCAAAAACATATTTTCTATCGGGAAATCAACTAAGCTGAACACAATGGCTATCTCAAAATTTTGATTGGATATGTTTGGGGCAATGATGGGCGTAGGGGAGGGGCTAAATGCCCTCCAATCACTTTCGACTATTAAAAAGGGCCCGAGCTGCTCCAATTTCCCATCGAATGAGCCCTTTTTGAAGTTTCTACGACAATGCCTACTATAAAAACCTAATATGCCCCCAGGGCATAACTTACAACCCTTGCCTTGAGGGTTGTGGGGGAGTGTCCTCCTCAAAAAGATATTTACTATCTGGAAATCCACTACGCTGGACAAAATAGCTATCTCAAAATTTTGATGGGAGGTGTTGGGGGGAATGATGGGCGTGGGGGCGGGGGGCTAGTTGCCCTCTATTCATTTTCGACTATTAAAAAGGGCACTAGCCCTTTGAATTTCCAATCGATTGAGACTGTTTTGAAGTTTCTACGACGTCTTCTATAAAAAAACTTTATATGCCCCCAGGGCAGAACTTAAAACCCTTGCCATGATAGTTGTGGTGGAGTGTCCTCCTCAAAAACATATTTTCTATCTGGAAATCAACTATGCTGAACAAAATTGATATCTCAAAATTTTCATTGGAAGTGTTTGGGGGAATAATGGGCGTGGGGGGGGGGTAGCTGCCCTCCAATCACTTTCTACTATTAAAAAGGGCACTAGCCCTTTGAATTTCCAATCGAATGAGTCCCTTTTGAAGTTCCTACAACAACGCCTTCTATAAAAACATTGCATGCCCCCAGGGCATAACTTAAAACCCTTGCCATAAGGGTTGTGGGAGAGTGTCCTCCTCAAAAAACATATTTTCTATCATGAAAGCAACGATGCTGAACACAAGGGCTATATCAAAATTTGGATTGGATGGGTGTGGGGCAATGAGGGTCGTAGGGGGGGGGCAAAGAGCCCTCCAATAAATTTCGACTATTAAAAAGGGCCCCAGCTGCTCCAATTTCCTATCGAATGAACCCTTTTTGAAGTTTCTACGACAATGCCTACTATAAAAACCTAATATGCCCCCAGGGCATAACTTAAAACCCTTGCCCTGATGGTTGTGGTGGAGTTACCTCCTCAAAAACATATTTTCTATTTGGAAATAAACTTGGAAGAAAACATGTTATATCTCAAAATTTTGTGGGGTGTTGTGTGTGTGACTGTGGGGCTGGGGGTGAGGTTATTTGAACTCCAATCACTTTCGAATGTTAAAATGGGACCTAAAAATTACAATTTCCAATCGTATGTGCCATTTTTGTAGTTTCTACGAAAACACCATCTCTAAAAACCTTATATGCCCCCAGGGCCTAACTTAAAACCCTTGCCCTGAGGGTTGTGGGGGAGCACCCTCCTCAAAAACATATTTTCACACCTGTAAATCAACTCCGCGGAACAAATTGGCTAGCTCTAAATTTTGTTGGGTGGGGTTGGGGGGATTGTGGGGGGTGGGGGAGGGGGGCTAGTTGCCCTCCATTCATTTTCGACTATTAAAAAGGGCACTAGCCCTTTGAATTTCCAATCGATTGAGACAGTTTTGAATTTTCTACGACAACGTCTTCTATAAAAAACCGTATATGCCCCCAGGACATAACTTAAAACCCTGGCCATGATGGTTGTGGTGGAGTGTCCTCCTAAAAAACATATTTTCTATCTGGAAATCAACTATGCTGAACAAAATAGATATCTCAAAATTTTCATTGGAAGTGTTTGGGGGAATAATGGGCGTGGGAGGGGGGGGGGGGTAGAGGCCCTCCAATCACTTTCTACTATTAAAAAGGGCACTAGCCCTTTGAATTTCCAATCGAATGAGTCCCTTTTGAAGTTCCTACAACAACGCCTTCTATAAAAACATTGCATGCCCCCAGGGCATAACTTAAAACCCTTGCCCTAAGGGTTGTGGGAGAGTGTCCTCCTCAAAAACATATTTTCTATCGGGAAATCAACTATGCTGAACACAATGGCTATCTCAAAATTTTGATTGGATTTGTTTGGGACAATGATGGTCGTAGGGGGGGGGGCTAATTGCCCTCCAATCACTTTCGACTATTAAAAAGGGCACGAGCTGCTCCAATTTCCAATCTAATGAACCATTTTTGAAGTTTCTACGACAAAGCCTACTATAAAAACCTAATATGCCCCCAGGGCATAACTTAAAACCCTTGCCTTGAGGGTTGTGGGGGAGTGTCCTCCTCAAAAAGATATTTACTATCTGGAAATCCACTACGCTGGACAAAATAGCTATCTCAAAATTTTGATTGGATGTGTGGGGGGGACGGCGGGGCGTGAGGAGGGGGCTAGTTGCTGTCCAATCACTTTCGACTATTAAAAAGGGCACAAGCCCTTTGAATTTCCAATCGAATCAGCCTTTTTTGAAGTTTCTACGACAACGCCTTCTATAAAAACCTTATATGCCCCCAGGGCATAACTTAAAACACCCTTGCCCCGAGGGTGGTAGGGGAGTGTCCTCCACAAAAACATATGGTCTATCTGGAAATCAACTACGCTGAACAACATCGCTATCTCATAATTTTTTTTGGATGTGTTTGGGGATTCATGGGCGTGGGGGGGGCTAGTTGCCCATCAATCACTTTCGACTATTAAAAAGAGCACTAGCCCTTTGCATTTCCAATCGAATGAGCCTTTTTTGAAGTTTCTACGGCAATACCTTCTATAGAAACCTTATATGCCCCCAGGGCATAACTTAAAGCCCTCGCCCCGACGTGACTGGGGTGGTGTCCTCCTCAAAAAGATATTTTCTATCTGGAAATCAACTACGCTGAACAAAATGACTATCTCAAAATTTTGATTGGATGTGTTTGGGGGAATAATGGGCGTCGGGGGGGGGGCTAGTTGCCCTCCAATCACTTTTGACTATTAAACAGGGCACGAGCTAATCCTATTTCCAATCAAATGAGCCCTTTTTGAAGTTTCTACGACACCTCCTTCGATACAAAGTGCCCTGGTATGGAGAATAAAGAAGAAGAAAAAAGTAAAATAAATAATACATTGTGCCCAAATCATGCTTTACTTAGGCAGCGCTATCGCGTTGCCTATGATATCAGTAATACTGGCTCACAGAAATTCACTTTAAGGAAAAATATACTCATTCAGCAGACGCAATCCTTCTACTCTAAACCTGGTAGCAAATTTTGATACTGCAAAGGCTAAAAAGAAGGCTAATACAGCAAACTCAGCAACATCAAAAATAGCAAAAGAATTTACCTGTATTTCAAGGACTAGTCATTGAATTGCTTATGGATTTGCTAAAAAAAAAGTCATAAAAGATACAAAAAAAACTATCAATGGGCTACATTTTGTGGCTGGTATGATGGTGGAATGTAATTAGTTTCAAACGTTTGTCCCTGGGTAGCAAAATGGTTGGTATACCAACATGAAACATGTTTTTCAATTAGAAAAATTACTAGGTTTAGTCTGCTTAAACAGCTGTGCTTCATGAAAAGCTTAAAAAAATTAAAACAACTCTTTGCTAAACCAGCCAATGGATTTGGTCTGCCCAATGTTTCACCTGGTGCACCTTTTAAAATGTATATTTAAAAATTTCCCCTAAGAGAAATCAGCAGGGGCATGAAGCCTCCACTTGCATGAAGAGGTTTAAGGCAGCATTAGGTCTCATTCAGACATCAGTAAGTATAAATTTTAAGACTGTAATAAACTTATAATATTTCCTACCAAACAATGGGGGCACCTTCTGGAACATGCTCTATTTCATGAATGTCTGGTAGGAAATCATGAGCTACACACTCAGTTGTTTCTCTCTTTTCACAGACAATGGTGACAGTGACAATGGATAGGTCCGAAAAATACACAGGTCCAAAGTGCACTACTCTCGAGTTGGGTCAGTTAGAATTAGACACTATGAAATTGTGAAAACAAATTTAAAGAATTCTAAGACATTTACTTATATTATTTCTAATAGTGCTTCACTTTAGTGAACAATACTTCACTTTGGCACAACAATAGTGCTTGAACATTGGGGTGGGTTGGGGCTAGACTAAAATACTTTTAGGAATTATTTGAGTAAACAATTTTGAATTTTTTCCAGTCAATTTTCTAACTAACTGGATACCGAGATAGTTCAGAAAAAGACATAGGTCCATCTTAAGAATCAGAATTTATCCTAAATCAAAGCATAACATTCATTTGCATTTACAATGAACAGTAAATATGGAGAAACTTCTGTTACTGAGCCATGAATTAGGCAAACATATCACTAATAGCTTTAAAGTGAATTTAAAAATTGTTTTATTTGGAAATTTTGAGCCCTTTATTGACCCTTAAAGATGACACCCTTTTCTCTTATTTTTGGTTATAAGAATGGATTTAAAACAAAAATTCATGCATCATAATATGCAGCATAATTTCAGTTGCAGAATAATTGCAGACTGATGCATGGTAAAATCAGCGTATAAAAGGACAGAAACAGTAAGCAGCTTAAAATAAACATGACAATTTTTGAATGTTTGATAAATTGTTTATTGAATTAGATGAAGATGAATGAATGCCTATAGATTATATAACTTTAACAGATGAAATCACAATCAAATACTAAGTTTTATAATAATATTTTAGGACTTTACTATAGACAGAAATAAGAGAAACATTTATCATCTATAAGGGTCTATGAAAGGCTTAAAATTGAATTTGTGAGTAAGACAATCATTATATTCACAAAGAGCATATAAAAAGATCAAGTGGTATCCTCATCTAATTCATAGCTTAGTAAACGGAAATGCCTCCATATAAACCAAACAAACATTACTCCTCTTTCCCACTAAAGTAGCCTATACCTTAAATCGTACACTATATGTGAACTGAATTTTTTATATTAGGCTAGACTACTGTTTTAATTACTTTTTTGGAGCCTTTCTGGGGACTTTTGATTGTTGTATTAAGCTATTTTTGATGTGGTTGTTTTTATCATATATCTTCAAATATATTTAAAAATTTATGAAAACAAATAAATATTCAGTTAAAATATACAATTCAGGCCATATATTTTACCATTTGGAGGGGAGATGAGATAAATTTTATTTGTGCTGCAAATGAATGGTTTAGCTGGATTAAAGTTGAAATTGTGATTCTAAATGTAGACTGTGCAACTATCTTAAAATTGAGGAAAATGGAATGTTTGCCTTTTTTATAGCCTAGTAGTTCTCGGAATTTTTAGTAGGATTCTATTTAAGGACTTTTTTCAGTCTTAAAAATCACTTGAGTTAAGCAAATGAAAATCTCAGAAATCTATTCAGAGCCTAAATAATCTTAGCTAGCCAAGGTAATCTCATGGGAAGTACCTAACTCTACTCCTTCTCCCTCTAGAGCCCACTGACCTTTAAAATCTTGTGTTATAAAAGTGTAACCTTACAAAATGGATTTTCTGCTTAAATGAAGCAAAAGAAAAAGAAAAATATTTTAGTCTCACAACTTAGCTCAATCCTAATCTATGAGGTTTCAAAAATTTGCAAAAATATTTCTTAAATTTGGAAGAAAAAAAACCATTCACATGGCTTGAAATTCTACTCAAATAACAGGATTGCATTTTCAAAACTAAAACTATAGAAAAAAGACTAAACACTGAAAATCAAGGTATAGTGCCGTTTTTTTAAAATTCCAATATGCTAAATCTGTCAATTAGGCAAATTTCTGAGACTTAGAAATCATTTTTATGGTCCTGAATTCATTTCTGAAAGTTTTACTTTCATATTGAAACTTCTTTTCAAAATAGGAAGAAGCTCCTAAACTAGAATTTTACCCCTTGATGAATTTTTTGCCTGTAAGGAACAAAGGTTAATAACTTTTAATTGATTAACTGGAAAATATATTTACGAACTTTGTTGTTGTGGTTCTTGTTTGGGGAGTGACACAATCAACATATAGGTCATATGCATTTTTATCACTTGGTTTTTCTGTGCCTTCTGTAACCACTAGCTTGCTTGGGTCCCACTTCAGTAAATATTCACTGGACTTGATTGGTGTAGTTGCTTGCAGGAGTTGTAATAACTACAAATCATCCAACTCTCTATGCTGATAACTGAAAGTTGTTTGGTGCAGTTAATCATGGGTCACTACAAGCCGATCTTGACCACATTCAAAACTAGACAACAACATGGCAAATGAGCTTCAATATTGACAAACATAGTGTTATTATATCTAGTATTGATTAATGAAATTGGTAAGATTCCCTCAAAGGTGTTAATATGTGGATGACCTGCTGATCCTTGAAGTATGTCATAGAACTATCAAAAATAACCCATCAAAACCCATGTTTTAGATAAAGCTAAGAATTTACATATGAAAGTAAATTCCCCTAATTCAAATATAATAACAATAAACTTCTTAAAATCCCCTCCTGTTTTCTTAGACCCTATCTCACCCAAAATGTTAATGAAACATGTTAAACTTCTTGGTGTCACAAACTTCTAATAATCTTAAGTAGGACACTTATATTTGAAAAATTCTGAACTTTCCAGACAAACGATATTCGAACTAAATATTTTTAAAGTGGATTAAATTGGTAGATTATCTTTGAAATGGTCAAATGTTGACCACAGATTTCCCTGTGAACAATAAAGAAATCGTTGCTGCACCATTAAAGCTGAGAGAAAGTGGGCTATTCCAGATAGTGTCTATAGAGAGACCTATATCACACAATTATAGCACACATTATATTATAGAGACCTAGGTCACACAATTACATTTCATATGATTATCTAATTTCATCCCTATACTTGAGGCAATTTTTCAGTTTTTTGCTTCCACTATCTGAAGTGTTATATACATTTACATGTTTAAAAAAGTTAAAAAAACAAACAAACAAACAAATAAAGTAAAAACAACAGGCATGTTGAATCCACCAGGATCTACCCATAAGTATTCCCAAAACATTTCAACACATGTCAAATTGGATTCCAACTTATGTTGAAAACACGTAACTTTTTTTTCTTCTGTCAAATTTGTAGGTAAAAATGGTCCAATTTAAGAAAATAGGGGGTTTGAACCCTTAGTAAAAAATTAGATTTGTAGATATTTTTCCTACATACTGAAACCCTTTTCAAACCAAAAGTCTTTAAATTGAGCCTTCCAGAGTAGAAAAAGCGTGCTTTTTGAAAAACTGTAAAATCACTGGTGCCCTTACCCTATAAGCTTACTTCATAAGAATCCCCCCCCCATTCATTTGTCAATTTCCCAAAATAATGGCAATGACAGGAGGGGACAATCAAAGAAACTGTTCAAGCAATCTGTCAAAATGTTTTTCTCTGGCCATGTAGTAAACCACTGGAACAGCCTCTCAAATAACACAGTCCCAGCACTAAATGAAGAAGTTTTCAAGAAGTTGATGTTTAATCATTCATATTCTTGAAGTTTGTTGATGTTTAATCATTCACATCATGAAGTATGGAACAATTAACACATCCAGATGGATCTTAATTTGCTCTGAAGTGCAAATTGAAGTAATTAGGGTAATATCAACTCTATCAAATACTGAGTTTAAATATGCTTTCCCTTTTTTAAGGTTTTGTTTTATCAGATGCTTTAGTCTAGCTAGTGCATCTGTAGTGCTACTTCCTGGGAGAAAGCCCAGCTGTTCAATTTAGATGTGGTCTAATAACATGTTTAAAATCCCTCATTTGATTACCCTCTCAATTAGTCCTGAAGTTCAAGAGGGACAATGAAGCTGTCTTAACATTCAGGAAATCAGAAAGTCTACATTTTTTACAGCCAACCCTAGTAGTTCTCAGAAGTTTTCAGTAAGAATTCTAGTTAAGAAGCTTTTTCAGTAAAATTTTACTTCAGCTACTTTTGACTATCTTGGAAAGGGGTTAGGTTAGGAAAATGAAACTTTCAGGAATGTATCTACAGGCTATAGTATGTTCTGTGAAGGTATTTTGAAGTACCTATATATACTCCTTCTCTTGCTAGAGGGTCCTGAAATTTGTCTACATGACAGGTCTATAGGCCTACCTATTGAAATTTTGACAAAACATCATTTTACCTTAATTTTCAGTGATCAGTTTCATTTTCTCTGGCTTTAATTCTGAAAATGCTATTCCTGTTATTTGAGTAGAATTTTAAGCCATATCAATGTTTTTTTTTTTAAAAATTCAGGAAATGTACTTGCATATCTTTGAAACCTTAAAAATTGGGATTGAGCAAAGTTGTGAAGCTGAAAACAATTTTTTTGTACTTCATTTAAGCAGATATCCGCGATTTGCACAAAATCCA
>NC_142808.1:50570240-50599872 GCF_049724085.1 Artemia sp. Qi Xiang Cuo
TTTTTCTTAGAAGCATAATTTTTTCAGTTCTTGATAAAAAGGTTTCTGTCAAAAGTAGCAAGTTTTCCTTAACACTAAAAAATTTTTTCATTAAAGTAACAATTTCTTCCTTAACACTAACAGAGTTTTAGTTACAACTATCAAACTCTGGTTGAAGTAACAATTTTTTGTTAGAATAACAAGGTTTCTTCAAAGTACCTGTCAAAGTGAAAATTTTTCTTGATACAATTTTTCTGTCAGAAGTAGCAAGCTATCCTTTCACACTAACAAATTTTCTCTTCGAAGTAACAACTTTTTCCTCAACACTAACAAACTTTTACTTAATACTATGAAATTTCTCTTAGAAGTAACAATTTTTTCGTTTATGATAACAAGTTTTCTGTCAGAGGTAGCACGTTAACAATTTTTTCATCTATGATAATAAGTTTTCTGTCAAAGATACCATATTTTTCTAGAAGTAACACTAACAAATTTTTTCATCGACGTAACAATTTTTCGACAGTGATAACAAGTTTACTGTTAGAAGTAGCAAGTTTTCTGTCAAAGAGACCAAATTTTTCTTAGAAGTAACAATTATTTCGTTTATGATAACAAGTTTTCTGTTAGAAGTAGCAAGTTTTCCTAACACTACAAAATTTTCTCCTTGAAGTAGCAAACTTTTTCCTCAATACTAACAAACTTTTACTTAACGCTACCAAATTTCTCTTAGAAGTAACAATTTTTCGTCAGTGATGACAAGTTTTCTGTAAGAAGTAGCAAGTTTTCTGTAAGAAGTAGCAAGTTTTATTTCAAAGATACCTAATTTTTCTTAGAAGTCACAACTTTTTCGTCTATGATAATAAGTTTTCTGTCAAAGATACCATATTTTTCTTTGAAATAACACTAACATACTTTCTAATCGAAGTAACAATTTTTTGACAGTGAAAATAAGTTTTCTGTTAGAAGTATCAAGTTTTCTTTCACTATAAAAAATTTTCTCTTCGAAGTAACGATTTTTTCCTCAATAATAACAAACTTCTACTTAAAACTATCAAATATCTCTTAGAAGTAACAATTTTCTCCAGTGATAACAAGTTTTCTGTAAAAAGTAGCAAGTTCCCTGGCAAAGATACCAAATTTTTCTTAGAAATAAAGTTTCTTCGTTTATGATAACAAGTTTTGTATTACAATTAGCAATTTTTCCTTAACACAAAAAAAATTTATTCTAGAAGTAACTAATTTTACCTTAATACAAACAAACTTGTCCTTAACACTATCAAATTTCTCTTAGAAGTAACAATGTTTCGTCAGTGATAACAAGTTTTCTGTAAGAAGTAGCAAATTTCTTAGTGTTAAGGAAAAATTGTTACTTCTAACAGAAAACTTGTTATCATAGCGAAGATATTGTTATTTCTAAGAAAAAATTGGTCTCTTTGACAGAAAACTTGCTACTTTTAACAGAAAACTAGTTATAACTGTCTAAAAATTGTTTCTTCGATGAGAAACTTTGTTAGTGTTGAGGAAAACGTGGTACTTCCGAGAGAAAAATTTATCATAGACGACAAAGTTTTTACTTCTGAGAAAAATGTGGTATCTTTGAAAAACAACTTGTTACTTCTAACAGAAAATTTGTTATCACTGACGAAAAAATTGTTCCTTCCAAGAGAAATTGTTCATCTTTACGTAAAAATTGGTGATATTAGAAAAAGGTTGTTATAGTTAAGTAAGACCTATTACTTCTAAGAGAAATTTGATAGTATTAAGTAAAAGTTTGTTAGTATTGAGGAAAAAGTGGTTACTTTGAAGAGAAAATTTGTTAGTGTGAAAGGAAAACTTGCTACTTCTTACTGAAAACTTGTTATCATAAACGAAAAAATTGTTACTTCTAAGAAAAATCTGGTATCTTTGACAGAAAACTTGTTATCACGGACGAAAAAATGGTTAGTGCTAAGAGAAATTTGATAGTATTAACTAAAAGTTTGTTAGTATTGAAGAAAAAGTTGTTACTTCGAAGAGAAAATTTGTTAGTGTGAAAGGAAAACTTGCTACTTCTTACAGAAAACTTGCTATCATAAACGAAAAAATTGTTACTTCTAAGAAAAATTTAGTAACTTTGACAGAAAACTTGTTAGTTCTAACAAAAAATTTGTTATCACTGACGAAAAATCGTTACTTCTAAGAGAAATTTGATAGTTGTAACTAAAACTCTGTTAGTGTTAAGGAAAAAATCTACTGCTCTGCAGCCTGCGTTTTCGAAACCTAACTGTACCTAGTCTTTAGTGGGCCGTTTGGACTAGAATATTCAAGTTTCTATGCATCTCTGCTTAGTCTCTCTTTTTTTAAACGTCTATTTTTCACAAGTTTGGTTCTCATAAGATACCAGGTTCCCGACGACTAGCAAAGCAAAAAACAGTGAGATACTTATCTGCTCCTTTAAGTTCGAGATTTTCCTGTATTACTTTTTGCAGGCTGTTCGAAGTATTTCAGGCGTCCATTGATCTGATCTTTCTGTAAAACTTCGGGAAAAAAGCTACTTCCTTTATTTTGGCCATGGAGTAGTTAAATCTTATTTTTTGTAGTTTAATATATGTTAGAGAAGTGTCACAATAAAAGCGATATCATTTTCGGTTTCAGCGAGTTGATTTATGTCAGAATCGAGTCTCCTAACGTACATAAATAACAAAAATCGGAAAAAGGGTTTTTCACCCCTTTCATCCCCTTTAAGCAGCCCCAAAAGGTATTCCCGCAGGTGATTTTTAGCAGATTTTGGATATGTTGTCCAGCGATTTGTTTGAACATTTTAGAGTAAAAAAAGTTCCTAAATGTCAAAAATGAAAAAACTTATTTTTTCGCCCCTTCCACCGCCTTTGAGCAGCCACAGAAGGTTTTTCCGGTGGGTGATTTTAGCGGATTTTGAATATGTTGTTTAGCAATTTTTTTTAACTTTTGGTGTAAAAAAACATTTTGTTACAATTTTTCCGGGTCAACCCACTTTTCTCCGTACTTTTACTGGACTAGTAGCAAGTTTTATGTCAAAGATATTAAATTTTTCTTAGAAATAGCAATTTTTTTTGCTCATGATAACAAGTTTTCTGTCAGAACTAGCAAGTTCTTTTAACACTAAAAAATTTTCTAATCGAAGTAACAAATTTTTCCTTAATACTAAGAATGTTTTAACAATATCAAATTTTTCTTAGAAGTAACAATTTTTCGTCAGTGATAACAAATTTTCTGTTAGAACTAACAAGTTTTTGTCAAAGATACCAATTTTTCTTAGAAGTAACAATTTTTTCGTTTATGATAGCAAGTTTTCTGTCAGAAGTAAAAAGTTTTCCTTAACACTAACAAATTTTTTCATTAAAGCAACAACTTTGTCCTTAATACTAACAAACTTCAACTTAACACTATCAAATTTCTCTTAGAAGTAATAGGATTTTTCATAACAGTAACAATTTTTTCTAATAGCACCAAGTTTTCCATCAGAGATAAGAAATTTCTCATAGAAGTACCAATTTTTTCGTCAGTGATAACAAGTATTCTGTAAGAAGTAGCAAGTTTTCTGTCAAAGATACCAAATTTTTCTTAAAAGAAATAATTTATCGTTTATGATGAAAAGTTTTCCGTTACAAGTCGCGATTTCTTTTGAAAACTAAAAAAATTTTTCATCGAAGTAACAACTTCTTCTTCAATCATAACAAACTTATACTTAACACTACCAAATTTCTCATAGAATTAGCAAGTTTTCCCTGACATTAACAAATAATTTCTACAAAGTAAAAACTTTTTCCTTAATACTAACAAAGTTCTGTTTAACACTATCAAACTAATCATAGAAGAAACAATTTTCTCAACGTTTAAGTTCATCTAACTTAAACCTAAGTTTTAACCTAAGTCTGATGAACCTAACTTAAACGTAGAGAAAATTGTTTCTTCTATGAAGAAACCCTGTTACTTTTAAATGAAATTTGATAGTGTTAAGTAAAAGTGTATTAGTATTAAGGAGAAAGTTGTTACTTCGAAGAAAAAATTTGTTAGTGTGAAGGGAAACGTGCTACTTCTGACAGAAAACTTGTTATCATAGACGAAAAAATTATTACTTCTAAGAAAAAATTGGTATCTTTGACATAAAACTTGCTACTTCTTACAGAAAACTTGCTATCGCTGACGAAAAAATTGTTACTTCTAAGAGAAATTTGATAGTTTTAAGTGGAGGTTTGTCAGTATTGAGGAAAAAGTTGTGACTTCGAAGAGAATATTTGTTAGTGCGAATGACAATTTGCTACTTCTAACAGAAAACTTGTTTTCAAAAACGAAAAAATTTTTACTTCTAAGAAACATTTGATATCTTTGGCAGAAAACTTGCTACTTCTTACAGAAAACTTACTATCATTGACAAAAAGTTGTTAGTTCTAAAAGTAATTTGATAGTGTTAAGTAAACGTTTGTTAGTATTAAGGTAAAAGTTGTTACTTCGGGGAGAAAATTTGTTAGTGTTAAGCAAAAATTGCTACTTCTGACAGAAAACTAGTTATCATAAATGACAAAATTGTTTTTTCGAAGAAAAATTTGATATCTTTGACAGAAAACTTGCTACTTCTAACAGAAAACTTGTTATCATAAACGAAAATATTTTTACTTCTAAGAAAAATTTGGTATCTTTGACAGAAAACTTGCCACTTCTAACAGAAAACTTGTTATCACTGACGAACAAGTTGTTAGTTCTAAGAGAAATTTATTATCTTTGACGGAGATCTTGATGCTGTTAGAAAAAATATATTACAGTTATGAAAAACTTGTTACTTCTAAGAGAAAATTGATAGTGTTAAGTAAAATTTTATTAGTATTAAGGAAAAAGTTGGTACTTCGAAGAGATAATTTGTTAGTGTGAAGGAAAACTTGCTACTTCTGACAGAAAATTTGTTATCAAAAACGTAAAGCTTCTTACTTGTAAGAAAAAATTAGTATCTTTGACAGAAAACTTGTTACTTCTTACAGAAAACTTGTTATCACTGACGAAAAATTTATTAATTATAAGAGAAATTTGATAGTGTCAAGTCAAATTTTGTTAGTATTGAGGAAAAAGTTGTTACTTCGAGGAGTATATTTGTTAGTGTGAAGGAAAACTTGCTACTTCTGACAGAAAACATGTTATCATAAACGAAAAAATTGTTACTTCTATGATAAATTTGATAGTGTTAACAAAAACATTGTTATTATTAAGGAAAAAAGTTGTTACTTCGAAGGCAAAATTTATTAGTGTTAAGGAAAACTTGCTACTTCTGAGAGAAAACTTGTTATCTTAAACGAAAAATTTTTACTTCTAAGAAAAATTTGGTATCTTTGTCAGACTACTTGGTGCTATTAGAAAAATTTGTCACCGTTAAGAAAAACCTGTTACTTCTAAGAGAAATTTAACAGTGTTAAGTAAAGGTGGCATGTGTGTGTGTGTGTGCTTGTGTGCGTGTGTTTATGTGAATGTGTGTGTGTTTTTGTGTGTGCTTGTGTGTGTTCGTGAGTGTGTTTGTGTGTGACTTTTTGTGTTTGTGTTTGTTTGTGTATTTTTGTGTTTGTGTGTGAGTGTGTGTTTGTGTGGGTTTGTGAGTGTGTTTGTGTGTGTTTTTGTGTGTGTTTGTTTTTGTGTGAGTGTGTTTTTTTTGTCTGTTTGTGTGTTTTGTGTATGTTTGTCTGTTTGTGTGTTTTGTGTAACATGTATGGGGGGGGGGGTGAGTATAATGACAGAGGGGTTTCATAGGGGTGCTAGAAAGTTGATATAGTTAGGTTCTGGGGGTGAATTGCTTACAAGAACCCGAATGCATGAGCCACTTGGTGCTATTATACAAAAAAAATCTTTACTGTTAAGAAAAACCTGTTACTTCTAAGAGAAAATTGATAGTGTTAAGTAATGGTGGGGTGGTGTGTGTGTGTGTGTGTGTGTGTGTGTGTGTGTGTGCGTGCGTTTGTGTGTGTTTTTGTTTTTGTGTTTTTTTTGTGTGTGTGTGAGTGTGTTTTTGTGTGTGTGTATGTTTGTGTGTTTTTGTGTTTGTTTGTGTGTTTTAATTGTGTGTCTGTGTGTGGGTTTTGTGTTTGGGGGGATGGGGCGATGAAAGAGGGGTGTCATAAGGGTGCTAGACAGTAGTTATTGTGCGGGACTGCGGGTGAATTGCTTACAAGAACCCAAATGAATGAGTTGAACAACAACTTTTAACAAGATATGTCTGAAAAGTGTTTTGGGGGAGATGGGGCGATGACAGATGACTGCTAGAGAGTAATTATAGTTTGGTACTGTGGCGTTAATTGCTGGGAAAACCCAAATGAATTATTTGAAGTAAAACTTTTATCAAGAAATGTCTGAAAAGTGTTTTGGGGGAATGAGGCGATGACAGAGGTATGTCACGGGGGCAGTAATAGTCAGGAATTGTAAGATTAAATGCTTAGGGTATCAAACACTAGTAAAGAAAGGAGCGGAGGGCGTTTTCTCTGTTTTTATAAATGTAGTGTTTAATTGGATATTTTAGCCTGTTTTTGGAGCAAAAAAGGTTGAAAATATCGTAGGGGGTAAGGACTGATCTCATATAGAGGGCTGGTGTCAGTGTGAAAACAGTATAGCAGTGCCATTTCGCTTTGATTCATGAGTATTTTTTTTAACGGTTTGGGTATCTATCTTTCTCGAAAGTTGATACTCCAACCTCTCCCATTAGTTGTTATTGTTTAAGATGTGCACCGCCGTTATTAGGCAGGATCCGCGTGCGTACCGTGCTCGGGGAGGGGGGAGGGGGGAGGGGGATATCCCCATGAGGTTCCTGGAGTCTAGCTTGTAAGATATAATGACGTCATTCATATTAAACCTGCCCACGGAATTTCTGGGGATCTTCCAGAAAAACAATGTATCTACAAATGGGTAGGAATCTTGCCAATACAGAAGAAATATTAGACCACCCGGAATCCCGGGTTGGCTGCCAGGGGTGGGAATCTTGCCAGATGAGTGATAGATACATGGATGATTTGACGTTATACGGGGTATGTCCTAGAAATTCTATGATAATTTCAATATTGTTACTACTTTTTAAATAATCTCGAGCAAGATCATCTTTTAACCTCCTTTATCGCCTAGCCAAAGTCCGGAATCCGTCCCCGGAACGATTTGCCACTGACCAAACTCCCCCGCAGTGCGTGGGGTGAGTTGGAACAAGAATTTCTCGAAACAGATTTTCCCTTTGTATGTTCCGATATTTTTGCTGAAAAATGTGTCCTGGTTTGTGTTAGGGCTGAGATAAACCGTACAGTGGATTAGATACTCCTTTGGAGGCGGCTTGCAATCGGGGCAGTACCCTATAGGGTCGCTGCGAAGTATGGATAACAGGGGAGGGGAATCCACTCCACCCAAAACTAATCTGGTAGAGAATACCCTACTTGTATCCTTACCCCAGGCTTATCGAGTATGAAAAAATTAATATGTAATAAAAATTTATTGTAATATTATTGTACAAAACTTATCAAGCCTATCACTAATGAGATTTATCGTAAAATGGTATATGAGAGTGTTTTCAGAACGATTTTCGATGTTTAAAATCCATTCCCTGGAATCACCTCTTATGTTGTCTATTGAAGGGACACTTTTTCTCTTCTCTTAGATCATATCCATAACAATATTCAGTGTTATAGTAAATTATTGCACTAGCATGTGGATGTGAATTTTGCACTGCCTTGGATGTGAAGGAAGATTTGTTGTGTGAGGAGGAACTAGCAACAGTACTAAGAGGATTAAAAAATAATAAGGCTCCAGGTGCTGATAGGGTGGTAAATGCGTTTTATAAATATGGTGGCTCTGAGGTTAGAAATAAGTTACTGAAGATTATGGATGTTATTTTTGAAAAAAGGGAAGTACCTAACGAGTTTAGGAAAACCTTGATTAAGCCACTTTATAAGAAAGGTGATAAATGTGAGTGTGGTAATTATCGTGGGATTACACTGGTCTCTGTAGGTAGCAAATTTCTTGGTAATATGATACTTTTTAGACTGAGAGATGCCGTAGACAAAGTTTTAACAGAAGAACAGTGCGGTTTTAGAAAAGGTAGAGGATGTGTCGAGCAAATTTTCACTCTCAGGCTAATAATTGAGAAGTGCCTGAGTTTTTAAACAACTTTGGTCCTCAGTCTTATAGATTATGAGCAAGCGTTCAATTCTGTTGATAGAAGAGCTTGAGTAAAGGTTTTATCCTTGTATGGTATACCAGACAAATACATTACAGTGATTAGTACTATGTACGAGAATAACACCGCTGCGGTTAAGGTAGGAAGTGAGGTTAGCAGCTGATTTTGGATTAAATCAGGAGTTAAGCAGGGTTGTGTTCTATCCCCCTTTATATGGATTATTTTGATGGACTTTGTTTTAAGGAGCACAAAAAAGGCAATGGGAGACCACAGAATCAAATGGGGAGGAAAAAGTCTCCTGGACTTGGATTATGCTGATGATTTAATTAATGAAGTTTTAGAGGTTTTGAGAGTTCAGGGTGCTAGAGTAGGTTTGAAAATTAATGTTAAGAAGACTAAGTCACTAAGGCTAGGAATAAGGGAAGATGAAAAGGTGACGTTGGGTAATGAAAAGAGTAATCAGGTGGGCAGCTTCACTTACCTTGGTAGTAATATTAGTAAAGATGGTGGAAGCAGTTAAGATGTTAAAAGTAGAATAGCCAAGGCTCAGGGAGTTTTTTCACAGTTAAAAAAAAGTTTGGAAGAATAGGAAGATAAGTCTCCAAACCAAGATTAGAATGTTAGAAGTTACATTGATGACAGTGGTCAAATATGGATCTGAAGCATTGACGCTCAGAAAAGCAGACGCATATTTGCTAGATATTTTCTAGAGAAATCGCTTAAGGATTATTCTGGGTACGCGGCTGACTGACCGTATTTCAAACAATAGGATATGCGAAAAATGTGGCTCAATACCTCTCTCTAGGGCTATAATGAAATAAAGGTTGATGTGGCTAGGGCACGCAATGCGGATGAAGGATAACAGATTGTTGAAGTTTGTTCTTTTCAGCCAACCGTCTAGGGCTAAACGGAAAGCAGGTCGTCCCCGTCTGGTAATGGAGGTCGCAATAAAGGAAGATTTAAAGAAAATGTGAACTTCGTTGCGGGTTTAAAAAGGGAGGCTTTGAATAGATTGGGGTGGAGGAGGAGCGTGTGTAGCTGTTTTGGACTCAGGCGACTTGGTGGTGCGGTGAGTTGTTAGTAGTAGTAGTAGTATGTCTTGCATTATAGACATTTTTCCTTGAGTTTTCATCACTGTCTTCTATACTATCTTTTGAGATATCTCTGTAGAGACTCTTTTTTACGTCTCTTCTTTCGATCTTTTTCTTCTTTTTCTGTCATATTGAACCTTGTTTTATGCAAGCTTACTTGCAATCTGTATAAATTTCTTTCCATATCAAGTAGGATTTTTCTCCTCATTTCCTCCAGATTGTTCTCGTCTATTCCTGCGTCCACACTGTCTTAGTATGTTGTAATAGGTTCATGATAGCAGTCAAAATCATGATAATGGCCATTACACATGGAAAAGTCACAATATAAAGATATTTCTAACTCGAAATTATCAACCAAAAGGTCAGGCATCTCATGACGAGGGGCAGGTTGCGCAGGTATTGTCGGCCTGGAACGGGAAAGATGGGGTATGGATGGGCTAGCCATCTCCAACCATTTTCAATCATTATTCCTTGCCCTTTTTACTGGGGCTACCAACTGGGGGAATTCCTAGAAAAAAAAAGAATTTAGTATAAAAACTAGCCAACTTAATGGAGGGGCGCCCTAATGATGATCATGTAATGATAGAGGAGGTAAAAGATGCATAGGTTCTTTCCTGTAATCAAATGCTTTTCAAGATAAATTAAGTCTAATTTTACTATTCCCACTAAATTTAAGACATTGTATCCTAGCCTTCTAAATCAAGGTTAAAAACCTTATTTTTCATTCTGTTCGCAAAAATAAAAGAAACTTTTTCTAAGAAAGGTGTAGAATGAAATAATAGACAACTGTAAAGCTAGAAATATTTTTATACGAGACCACTTATAATGTATTACAATAAAAATAATAGGTTTTTAAGATATGTTTCCCCCCCTTTTTCAAGAAAGCAAAAAAAGTAAAATTTGAGAGGCAGAGTTAGGCTTAAAAATCAAGTTATCAAATAATATGCAATAGCAATCGTCCCTTTATACGTAAGAATTTATAAAAACAGAAGAGAAAAAATTGGAATTCGAAATAAAGAGAAATTTAAATTGATCCCGACCTCAAAATACCTTCTCAGGGCCATGTTTGTCTCTTTTTCTTAACCCTCCCCCTTTCCATTATAGTATAAAGTGGAATTGGAGAGGAATAAATGTTTTTTGTTACGCCCCCTATGCCCCCTCCTCCTTAAGAGTAATTTCAATGTCCTAGAATATCTCTATTACGCATTAATTTTGCTGAAAATAGATCATAGTTCAGACAACATGTAATGCTTCATTTCCTATGATTGCCGGAAATCCTTTTCCTTGCAAAGGTTATTTACAAAGCATCCCTCTTTTGACATATTCACATATGTTTTTGTTTAGATCGAAAAGAGAGACGATTCTATTTTTGATGAATGCCAAGTTTTCTAAACGCATGATGGAAAAATACACTTTTTGGGTAAAAGGGAATAACTTCTATTGAAATAATTAATTGGTATTGAATGCAGGGCGGAGGGGGGGGAGGTTCAGAGTAAAAAGAAGATATTTTATGCTTTCAAACGACTATAAACAAAGCATAGTGGAAGGATTTTCTCCAGGGGGGGGGGTTAATGGAAAAACCTGGAGCCAGGAAAAGGTTCTAATAGAGAAAGTGACTTACTTCATTGTAGGAGCTATCCACTATTTTAGATTTTTGTTGTGTCTTCAACTAGTTATATAAGATCGATTAGAAAATGTCCTTATCCTGCCTATTTATAGCGTACTCAAAACACATGGGGATCTTTGACGAGAAAGTCCTCTATAGCTTTTCATAGAAAAACATCGTGAGGGGACTTCAAGCACCTGTGGAGATACGTTTGGACATTTGTAGGAGGATAAACACATGGGGATATATGTTTGGACATGTATAACTGTATAGAAAAACAATATGGCTTCTACCACCTGGGAACACGTCTAGACATGGGGAATTTCACCAAGAAGCATAACGGGAATTTTGCCGGCTAGAAACAGCATTTATGATAAGACCTTCTGATTAAGTCAACTTGGAATTTTGTAAAAATATATTTAGACGCAAATACAAAGTTTCGAAATACCACTTTTTATTAAGATAAGGAACATATCCTGCCAAGTTTCTGCTTAACGGGAAATTGAGAAATTACCACTTCCTAGCTATGTGCGTGGGTTGGGTCCAGGAAGGTGTGGCTGATAAAATGTATAAAAGATACATTTTATGGGAAGGGGGAGACTGATACTAACTTTATGCCGGACTGACCTCTGGTCCGTTGTTTTAGGAATACCTTCGAATCTTGTCGGATCATTGTAAGTGTCTAAGTATCTTATTGTATAGTATTGCAGTTTTCTGAGACTTGTGGTCTACTTGGAATAGCCAGTTCCAGTAGAAAATATATATCTGGTATTATTTTATGTTAAATGAATAAAAGTATTGTATTATAGCCAACTTCTCTACAATCTACATTAAGTCCCTCGAATATACCAAGCTGGTACGCCTCATTTGTCCGGTCATAGCCTAAGGCACGCTACCATAGTTTAATTACCTTAGGGCCATAGTTTATCTCCCCTATAAAGGGAGAATAAAGGCATCTACAACTACACCACTTAAATACAATAAAATCACCTTACCACAACTGGTGGAAGTTGGAAAAACTGGGTCAAGTTGACTAAATAAAAATTGTATATTGAAACAGAAATGGCTTTGTCAAAAGGGGAAAGTAAATGGATTTCGCTTTTAGCGGCGCTCAGATTAGTAAAACTTCGAGATAAATTCAGATATGCAAACCGACAAAGACAGACACTGGGGCAAGCAAACATTATCTCCGAGCTAAAATATAGACTACGTGCAAGTAAAGAGGCTGGAAAAGTCATCTGTTTCAAGACTGAAATCTATGCGTTTCGATAGAATGAAACGTCGACTGCTTTTAAAAAATTTATCTTGACATAAAAAAAAGTCTTGTCTGAATAATACAACATTAAGGAATTCTGTCCTTTGATACGGCTTTTAGGACAAAATGATTTAGGTTAGTAAAAAGAAATGGTAGGGAATGATATGACGATGGGCCAAATTGACCGTCTCCTGAACAGACGATCAATTGATCATCTCCAGAAGAGATAACCAATTGACAATTGCTTTTACAGTCAATGTATTTAACTGCATTGTAGATACAATTAACTAAACGATGAAAAATGGATTTGTAAAACAAAATACAAGTAGTTAGACATGGCATCATTTGAAGCAGAAATTTTCATCAAACTCAATGATAGATTTCAAGAAAATGTATCAGAATAAAAAATTTAGTTTTACTGTCGATAAAGGCAAACTTAAAGGAGAAATGACATCCCTTGTGTCAGATAGGTCCACGATAAGCAGAAAATTTATAGAACAGGACTATTCAAGTCACATATTTGAACGGTTTATATTTTATTAGTACACGGAGGACAAAACAAATGAAGTTTAAGAGTTTGATTCTAAAATGAACACTAAGTTCTAGGAGTGCAAAATCAAAAATAAATACAATACCTGTGTAAAATGCACATTAGAAGCAATTCTAGTTAAATAAAATAAAATTAATAAAATAGGCAAAATAACAGCTATAAATGTTAAAGCGTGTTTTCAATAACTATTCCCTTGTTGGGATCTATTTTACCTTCTGTTGGAGCGGTAACCACCGCTGGTACAAAATATTTGATGTGGAATGGCTCGCTGCCACCACTACCATAATGTAAATATAGGGTATGGTAATACCTTATTACGGTATACTCTGTTCCAGGGTATGGTAACGTGATCAAACGATCAAAAAAGCCAAATTCTAAGCCAAGGGCTCCACTACCTGGGTCACCCCTGATATCTCTAGCTACTTCTTTGGAGGTTCAAAAGACCCCTCTGTCGATATACTAATGACGGTATTTCTCGTGAACTCTTTTCCTACCCCTACAAGCTTCGAGGGAAAAATCTCATACCAACTCACGTATGTTTTCCAATGTCAAATCAAACAAAACTCCAAAATCAAAATTTTAATAAAAGGAAAACTTTTATTGGGGTGGACCCCAGAGTGGCTTGAACCAATGTAATTAATTAGAGTTCAAATCCATTGGCATTTTTGCATAGCATTATCTTTCAATGGCCCAGAAGAGGAAGATGATAATAGATTTTAATTCGAAAGCTTACTTATTGCAAAAGAATCTAGCATAGCAAAATGACTTTAACTTATCATTGAAAATTATAATATAATTTAATCTAAGCAAATGTAATTACGAAAAAATAACAGGTCATTTATCTGAAAAAAAAGAAAATAACAAGGGTTGAAACCCCAACACCTTCCCCCGTAAGACAAATGACCACCCAGACGCCACGCTGGTCTTCCCTTACAAACATAATCACTAAACTTCAAATTTATAAAATTCAATTGCCTTCTTTTTCCACTGGTTATATGGTTATAATGGTTATGTTATGATGGTTATGTTTTTTTTCGAAATATTTGAAAATAAATGCTGTTTCTAGCTGGCAAAATTCCGGCCATGTTTCTTGGCGAAATTCCCCATGTCTAGACGCGTTCCCAGGTGGTAGAAGCCACATTCTTTTTCTATACACTTATACATGTCCAAACATACCTCCCCATGTGTTTTTTCTCCTACACTTTTCCAAATATATCTCCCCAGGTGCTGGAAGTCCCCCACGATGCTTTTCTAGTAAAAGCCATAGAGGACTTTCCCGTCAAAGATCCCCATGTGTTCTGAGTGCGCTATAAATAGGCAGGATAAGGACATTTTCTAATCATTCTCATATAACTAGTAGAAGACACAACTAAAACCTGAAATAATTGATAATTCCTACAATGAAGTAAGTCACTTTCTATATTATAACCTTTTTCTGGCTCCGGGTTTTTCCATATAGCCCCCCCTCCCTACGGAAGAAAACCTTCCACTATGCTTTGTTTATAGTCGTTTGCAAGCATGAAATATCTTTTCTTCACTCTGTACCCCCCCCCCCATTCGTTACCAATTAGTTCTTTCAATAGAAGTTATTCCATTTTCATCAGAAGTGTCTTTTTTCCATCAAGCGTTTTAAAAACTTGGCATTCATCAAAATAGAATCTTCTCTCTTTGCGATTTAAACAAAAACATGGGTGAATGTGTCAAAAGAGGGATGCATTGTAAATAACCTTCACAAGGAAAAGGATTGCCAGCATTTATAGCAAATAAAGCATTACATAATTCCAAGTTGTCTGAACTATGTTCTATTTTCTCCAAAATTAGTGCGTAATAGGGGTATTTTAGGACACGGAAATCACGTGTAAGGAGGAGGGGGCATGCGGGGGCGTAATAAAAAACATTTATTCCTCTCCAATTCTACTTTATGCTATAATGGAAAGGAGAAGGGTTAAAAAAAGAGACAAAATTGGCCCTGAGAAGGTAATTTGAGGTTGGGATCAATTCAAATTTCACTTAATTTCGAATTCCTAGTTTTTTCTTTTCTTTTATTATAAATTCCTGCGTATAAAGGGACGATTACTATTGCATATTATTTGATAACTTGATTTTTAAGCCTTGCTCATACCTCGCAAGTTTTATTTTTTTTGCTTTCTTGAAAAAGGGGGGAAACCTATCCTAGGAACCTATTATTTTTATTTTAATACATTTAAGCGGTCTCATATAAAAACATTTCTAGCTTTACTGTTGTCTATTATTTAATTCTATGCCTTTCTTTGAAAAATGTCTCTTTTATTTTTGCAGGGAGCATGAAAGCTAAGTTTTTTAACTTTGATTTAGAAGGCTAGGATACAATGACTTAAATTTAGGGGGGAGGGGCATAGTAAAATTAGACTCAATTTATCTAGAAAAGCATTTGACTATAAGAAAGAACTTATGCATCTTTTACCTCCTCTATCATTACGTTATCATCATTTAAGGGGCCCCTCCATTAAATTGGCTAATTTTTATACTAAATTATTTTCTTTTCTAGGAATTCCCCCGGTTGCCAGCCCCAATCAAAAGGGCAAGGAATAATGATATAAAACGGTTGGAGATGACTAGCCCATCCATACCCCATCTTTCTCCTTCCAGGTCGACAATGCCTGCGCAACCTGTCCCTCGTCATGAGATGCCTGGACCTTTGGTTTATCTTGTAGAGTTAGAAATATTTTTTTTGTTTTTACTGTTCCATGCGTAATGGTTATTATCATGATTTTGACTGTTATCTTGTACCTATTACAACATGCTTAGACAGTGTGGATAGAGGAATAGACGAGAAGACTCAGCAGAAAATGAGGAGAAAAATCCTGCTTGATATGGAGAGAAATTTATACAGATTGCAAGTAACCTCACATAAAACAAGGTTCAATATGACAAAAAAGAAAGAGAAAGATCAAAAGAAGAGAGGTAGAAAACAGGGCTTTTTCTACAGAGATATCTCAAAATATAGTATAAAAGACAGTGATGAAAACTCAGTGAAAAATGTCTATAATGCAAGAAACACTCCTACTACTACAAACAACTCACCGCAGCACCAAGCCACCTGTGGACAACACATCTACGCACGCTCCTCCTCCACCCCAATCTATTCAACGCCTCCCTTTTTAAACCGGCAACGAAGTTCCAGTTCCCTTAAATCGTCCTTTATGACGACCTCCCGACCCAGACAGGGACGACCTGCTTTCCGTTTAGCCCTAGACGGTTGGCAAAAAAGAACAATCTACGACAATCTGTCACCCTTAATCCGCAAAACGTGCCCTAGCGACCTCAACGTTTCTATCATTAGAGCCCTAGAGAGCGGTATTGAACCACATTTTTCGCAAAGCGTATTGTTTGAATTACGGTCAGTAAGCCACGTACCCAGAACAATCCTTAAACAATTTCTCTAGAATACATCTAGCAAATCTTCATCCGCTTTTCGGAGCATCCATGCTTTGGATCCATCAATGCTCCATCGGACGCTGTCATCAATGTAGCTTCTAATATTCTAATCTTGGCTTGCAGAGTTATCTTCCTATTCTTCCAAACTTTTTTTAACTGTGAAAAAACACCCTGAGCCTTCGCTATACTACTTTTAATATCAGTAGTATCTTAGGTGCTGATCCGAAACCTACAAGAAAACCTACAAGACCATGCACACTTTCACACCTACATTCAACCCTAAAAGTAGTGCTGATCCAGAAGGGACAAGAAACTGTTTTTTTTTGTCTAGATAACATTTGCGAATTGAAGATGGAGAAAAAAAAGGGTTAAAGTGATTAGCAGTTAAGGTAACCCTGAAGAGCATGTTAATTCATACCTTATTTATTATAAATTTGAAACAATATCAATCTTTGGAAACGGTTAACGATGATAAAATGATCTTATGAGTTGACCTAGCTTTACTTCTTAGATGTGTACTGTATAATACACAACTGGTGTTTGGGGCAGTGTTGTCAATTTAAAACACAGTTTAACGTTATACTAAAAAGTTTCCAGTTTTTTTTGTTTTTTTTAGGAGAAATCTTTGACATAGGGGGGATTTCCAGTGTGAAAACAAAAACAACCAGAAATTCAATAAAAAAAACGAAAATATTATAATAATTTATTAAATTGATTCCTTCTATGCTTGAGGTGAATAAAGCTCTTTCGCGATTGACTTGTAAAAATATGCCACGCGATGAAACCGAATTAGCATGTCTATTTGGGATAATGAGATGCGAGTCCCTTCTGGGTGTGAGAAATTTATGTCTAAAACACCGGCAGTTTCTTGTTTGCATGTGATATCTAACATTCTAATTTAAGGAAAATCGTTATTTGTCATTCGCGAAGATATATTCTGAGGCCTTAATAATAATAATAGTATATTAAATATAAACCAGTGCGTCTTGGGTATGTGTTAATATATTCAGTTTCTTTAGTATAAAATCGAGTTTCAAATTGGAATTTTATACAGTTTGAATACTTCATCCATTCTATCGATATAACTTCAAGGATGTATGTTTTTTCGATTGCGAATTCATTGGCTTGAAGAAATCATCATGTGGAGTGATTTTTGAATGTGCGTTTCTATTGCTGACTACAGATAATCGAGAAGTCTCTTGTTACCACTGGCATATAAACTACAATATGTATGACTACAATGAAGACAGGTGGCGCAATACATTATACGTTATAAACAAAATAGGTTTATATAATAAAATGATACCTCCATCCTATATAAAAGGGAAGGATCTATCCTATGTACAAGAGGAAGTTAGAGAGATATGCTGTTTTTTTGGCGTAACAGCACTGTACGCAAAAGGGAATGTGCCCACTGATAAACTTTTATTCGACAAATGCAAATCAGATATACCAATATTCAACTTGGAAGATTTTAATTGTGAGGTATTTCCGAATAGAATACGCAACCCAGAGGACGAGATTCGATTTTTTAGCAGATGCGTGCCGATAAATATTTCTTCTTGGAATATGTGTGTAAGATATCCTAGGAAGAAGAAGAACAACAAAATCCGTGATATAGATTGGAATCACACTGAGTGGATGACGAACAATGATGAATTTTTATAATAGTCATCACACCCATGACTACCATACGGTCTATTTAAAGACCACCAATTCAATAAACACTTCGTAACCATGATAACATAAATCTTTGAAATTCAGTAGTTAAAGCTAGCTTCAGAAGAAGCTTAGGATAGTATTAGTGACAATTGAAAAATAAAGATTAATTGCCCCCCTAGTATTCGAAAATCATCTTTTTTGTTGCATTTATACTTTTAAAATGTTCAATATTTGAAGCTAGCCTCTGCGAGAGCTTAGGACAAAAGCGGTTATAATTGAGAGAGATAGGGATTAATTGTCTAGAGTTTTTAAAAAACACTTCTTTGTGGTATTTATACTTTTAAAAAGTTCAATATTCGAAGCTAGGTTCTGCGAGAGCTTAGGACAAAAGCGGTGACAATTGAGGGATAGAGATTAATTGCCCCCCACCCCCCTAGTTTTCAAAAACATCTTTTTTTGTATTTATACTTTTAAAAAGTTCAATATTCGAAGCTAGCTTCTGCGAGAGCTTAGGACCAAAGCGGTGATAATTGAGAGAGATAGAGATTAATTGTCTATAGTTTTTGAAAAACACTTTTTTGTGGTATTTATACTTTTAAAAAGTTCAATATTCGAAGCTAGCTTCTGTGACAACTTAGGACAAAAGCGGTGACAGTTGAAAGATAGAGATAAATTGCCCCCCTAGTTTTCGAAAAACACCTTTTTTGTATTTATACTTTTAAAAAGTTCAATAGGTATAGTATGATTGGTTTGAAAAAACACAAAAGTACTACTACTAGTAACAACTCACTGCACTACAAAACCATCTGATGTAGTCACGGCTATGTTTTATCAAGAAAATATCTGAATGCATTTAAGGTTTAGTATGAATGGCTTGCAAAAAACACAAAAGTACTACTACTAGTAACAACTCACTGCACCACAAAACCATCTGATGTAGTCACGGCTATGTTATATCAAGAAAATATCTGAATGCATTTAAGGTATAGTATGAATTGCTTATCTGAATGCATTTAAGGTATAGTATGAATTGCTTGTAAAAAAAACACGAAAATACCACTACTAGTAAAAACTCACTGCACTGCAAAACCGTCAGAGGTAGTCACGGCTATGTTATATCAAGAAAATATCTGAATGCATTTAAGGTATAGTATGAATGGCTTGCAAAAAACACGAAAGTATTACTACTAGTAACAACTCACTACACAACAAAACCGTCTGATGTAGTCACGGCTATGTTTTATCAAGAAAATATCTGAATGCATTTAAGGTCTAGTATGAATGGCTTACAAAAAACAAGAAAGTACTACTACTACTAGCAACAACTCACTGCACCGCAAAACCATCTGAGGTAGTCACGACTATGTTTTATCAACAAAATATCTGAATGTATTTAAGGTATAGTATGAATGGCTTACAAAAAGCATGAAAATACTACTACTAGTAATAACTCACTGCACCACAAAACCATCTGAGGTAGTCAGGGCTCTATTTTATCAAGGAAATATCTGAATGCATTTAAGGTATAGTATGAATGGCTTGAAAAAAACACGAAAATAATACTACTAGTAACAACTCACTTCACCACAAAACCATCTGAGGTAGTCACGGCTATGTTTTATCAAGAAAATATCTTAATGCATTTAAGGTATAGTATGAATGGCTTTCAAAAAACACGAAAATACTACTACTAGTAACAACTCACTGCACTACAAAACCATCTGAAGTAGTCACGGCTATGTTTTATCAAGGAAACATCTGAATGCATTTAAGGTATAGTATGAATGGCTTGCAAAAAACACGAAAGTACTACTACTAGTAACAACTCACTGCACCACAAAACCATCTGATGTAGTCATGGCTATGTTTTATCAAGAAAATATCTGAATGCATTTAAGGTATAGTATGAATTGCTTATCTGAATGCATTTAAGGTATAGTATGAATTGATTGTAAAAAAAAACAAAAACAAAAAAGAACACGATAATACCACTACTAGTAACAACTCACTGCACCGCAAAACCATCTGAGGCAGTCACGGCTATGTTTTATCAACAAAATATCTGAATGCATTTAAGGTATAGTATGAATGGCTTTCAAAAAACATGAAAATACTACTACTAATAATAACTCACTGCACCACAAAACCATCTGAATGAGTCATGGCTATGTTATATCAAGAAAATATCTGAAAGCATTTAAGATCTAGTATGAATGGCTTGCAAATAACACGAAAGTACTACCACTACTAGTAACAAATAACTGCACCACAAAAACATCTGCGGTAGTGACGGCTATTTTATATAAACGAAATATATGAATGCATTTACGGTATAGTATGAATTGCTTTCAAAAAACATGAAAATACTACTACTAGTAACAACTCACTGCACCACAAAACCATCTGATGTAGTCACGGCTATTTTTTATCAAGGAAATATCTGAAAGCATTTAAGGTCTAGTATGAATGGCTTGCAAATAACACGAAAGTACTACTACTACTAGTAACAACTAACTGCACCACAAAACCATCTTAGGTAGTCACGGCTATTTTATATAAATGCAATATCTGAATGCATTTAAGGTATAGTATGAATGGCTTGCAAAAAACCCGAAAATACTACTACTAGTAACAACTCACTGAACTACAAAACCATCTGAAGTAGTCACGGCTATGTTTTATGAAGGAAACTTCTTAATACATTTAAGGTATAGTATAAATGGCTTGCAAAAAACACGAAAGTACCACTACTAGTAACAACTCACTGCACCACAAAACCATCTGATGTAGTCACGGCTATGTTTTATCAAGAAAATATCTGAATGCATTTAAGGTATAGTATAAATTGCTTATCTGAATGCATTTAAGGTATAGTATGAATTGCTTGTAAAAAAAAAACACACGATAATACCACTACTAGTAACAACTCACTGCACCGCAAAACCATCTGAGGTAGTCACGGATATGTTTTATCAACAAAATATCTGTATGCATTTAAGGTATAGTATGAATGGCTTGCAAAAAACATGAAAATACTATTACTAGTAATAACTCACTGCACCACAAGACCATCTGAGGTAGTCACGGCTATTTTTTATCAAGGAAATATCTGAATGCATTCGAGGTATAGTATGAATAGATTGCAAAAAAACACGAAAGTACTACTACTAGCAACAACTCACTGCACCATAAAACCATCTGATGTAGTCACGGCTATGTTTTATCAAGAAAATATCTGAATGCATTTAAGGTCTAGAATGAATGGCTTGCAAAAATAACGAAATTACTACTAATAGTAACAACTCACTGCACCACAAAACCATCTGAGGTAGTCACGGCTATGTTTTATCAAGAAAATATCTGAATTCATTTAAGGTATAGTATGAATGGTTTGCAAAAAACACGAAAATACTGCTACATGTAACAACTCACTGCACTACAAAACCATCTGAAGTAGTCACGGCTACGTTTTATCAAGTTAACTTCTGAATAAATTTAAGGTCTAATATGAATGGCTTACAAAAACACGAAAATACTGTTACAAGTCAAAATCCACTGAAGCCAAAAACAATCTGATGTGGTCACGTCCATTTTTTAATCAATGAAATGCAATAAGGCATTTAATTTAAACTAAGAATAGCTTTCAAAAAACACGAAAGTAATACTACTATCAACAGAATAATTAACCACACAAAAATAATATAAACTCAAGGCTATTTCAGATCAAGGAAAAATAATAAATAATTTGATGTCTAGTGTTAATGACTTTCAAAAAACACGAAAGTACTACTACTAGTAACAACTCACTGCACCACAAAACCATCTGATGTAGTCATGGCTATTTTTTATCAAGAAAATATCTGAATGCTTTTAAAGTCTAGTATGAATGGCTTGCAAAAAACACCAAAATACTACTACAAGTAATAACTTACTGCACCACAAAACCATCTGAGGTAGTCACGGCTATACTACTAGTAACAATTCACTGCACCACAAAACTATTTGTGGTAGTCAAGGCTATTTTATGTCAAGAAAATATATATTTGCGTTTAAGGTATAGCATGAATGGCTCTTAAAAAACACGAAAATACTACTACTAGTAACAACTCACTGCACCACAAAATCATCTGAGGTAGTCACGGCTATGTTTTATCAAGAAAATATCTGATTGCATTTAAAAGCAAGTACGTAAGTAAGTAAGTAAGTAAGTAATTAAGTAAGTAACAAACCCTTTCTTGAATTCAAACACGCACAGAGGAGACGACACACACATGTCGAAGACACACACACACAGACAGACAACACACGCACACACAGAGACGACCCACACACACACATAGAGATGACACACCCACAGAGACGACACACAAACAGAGACGCCACACACACACAGAGAGAGAGAAGACACACACAGAGATGACACACACACACACAGAGAGAGGAAACACCAATAGAGACAACACACGCACAGAGACGATACACACACACAGAGACAACACACACACACACACACCCAGAGAGACGAGAAACACACACAGAAATGATAAACACACATAGAGATGAGACACACACACACAGAGACGAAACACAAATAGAGACGACACACACATAGAGACAACACACACACACACACACAGAGAGAGACAACACCCACACAGACACGACACACACACACAGAGACGACAAACTCAAAGTGAGGACTTACAAATAGAGACGACACACGCACAGAGATGACAAACACACAGAGACGAGACACATAGAGAGAGACGACACACACACACTCACACAGAGACGACAAACACAGAGAGACAACACACACACACAAAGAGATGACACACACACACAAACACAGACACGAAACACACAAAGAGACGACACACACACAGAGACGACACACATACAGAGAAGACACAGAAACAGAGACCACACACCCACAGAGAAGACACACACATAGAGACGAGACTTGCACAGACACGACACTTGGGTTGATCTAGGTTCACTTAGAGTGGCGCGCCACTCTAAGTCACTGCTTATCTCTCAATTGTCATGGCTTTCGTCCTAAGCTCTCGCAGAAGCTAGCTTCAAATATTGAACTTTTTAAAAGTATAAATACCACAAAGTAGTGTTTTTCAAAAACTATAGACAATTAATCTCTATCTCTCTCAATTATCACCGCTTATGTCAAAACTCTCGCAGAATCTAGCTTCGAATATTGAACTTTTAAAAGTATAATTACAACAAAAAAGGTGTTTTTGAAAACTAGGGGGGCAATTAATCTCTATCCCTCAATTGTCACCGCTACTATCCTAAGCTTCTGCTGAAGCTCGCTTGGACTATTGAACTTAAAAGATTCATGTTACCATGGCTACGACGTGTTTATAGAATTGGTGGTCTTTTAAAAGACTGTTGGGTAGTCATGAGTGTGATGACTATTATAAAAATTCATCATTGTTCGTCATCCACTCAGTGTGATTCCAATCTATATCACGGATTTTGTTGTTCTTCTTCTTTCTAGGATATCTTACACACATATTCCGAGAAGGAATATTTATCGGCACCCGTCTGCTAAAAATCGAATCTCGTCCTCTGGGTTGTGTATTCTACTCGGAAAAACCTCACAATTAAAATCTTCCAAGTTGAATATTGGTATATCTGATTTGCATTTGTCGATTAAAAGTTTATCAGTGGGCGTATTCCCTTTTACGTATTGTGCTGTTACGCCAAAAAAAAACAGCATATCTCTCTGACTTCCTCTTGTACAAAGGATGGATCCTTCCCTTTGTTATAGGATGGAGGTACTATTCTATTATATAAACCTATTTTTTTATAGCGTATAATGTATTGCGTCACCTGTCTTCATTGTAGTCATACATATTGTAGTTTATATGCCAGTGGTAACAAGAGACCTCTCGATGATCTGTACCCAGCAATAGAAACGCATATTCAAAAATCACTCCAGATGATTATTTCTTCAAGCCAATGAATTCGCAATCGAAAAAACATACATCCTTGAAGTTATATCGATAGAATGGATGAATTATTCAAACTGTATAAAATTCCAATTTGAAACTCGATTTTATACTAAAGAAACTGAATATATTTACACATACCCAAGATGCACAGGTTTATATTTAATAAACTATTATTATTAGTAAGGCCTCAGAATATTTATCTTCGCGAATGAAAAATAACGATTTTCCTTAAATTAGAGTGTTAGAAATCACACGCAAACAAGAAACTGCCGTTGTTTTAGAAATAAATTTCTCACACCCAGAAGGGCCTCGCATCTCATTATCGCAAAGAGACATGCTAATTTAGTTTCATCACGTGGCATATTTTTACAAGTCAATCGCGAAAGAGCTTTATTCACCTCAAGCATAGAAGGAATCAATTTAATAAATTATTATAATATTTTCGTTTTTTATTGAATATCTGGTTGTTTATTGTATTAGCACTGGAAATCCCCCCGATGTGGAAGATTTTTCCTAAAAAAAAACTGAAAACTTTTTAGTATAACGTTAAAATGTATTTTAAATTGACATTACTGCCCCAAACACCAGTTGTGTATTATACACTACACATCTAAGAAGTAAAGCTAGGTCAACTCATAAGACCACTTTATCATCGTTAACCGTTTCCAAAGATTCATATTGTTTCAAATTTATAATAAATAAGGTATGAATTAACATGCTCTTCAGGGTTACCTTAACTGCTAATCACTTTAACCCTTTTTTCTCCATCTTCAATTCGCAAATGTTATCTAGACAAAAAAAAACAGTTTCTTGTCCCTTCTGGATCAGCACTACTTTTAGGGTTGAATTTAGGTGTGAAAGTGTGCATGATCTTGTAGGTTTTCTTGTAGGTTTCAGATCAGCACCTAAGATACTACTAACGTCTTCAGTGCTTTTACCATCTTCACTAATCATACTACCAAGGTAAGTGAAGCTGCCCAGCTGATCAATCTTTTCATTTCTCAACGTCACCTTTTCATCTTCACTTATTCCTAGCCTTAGTGACATAGTCTTCTTAACATTGATTTTTAAGCCTATTCTTGTACCCTGAACTCGCTAACAGATCATTCATTTTGCTCAGATTTTCATCTAGGATGCTTAAATCATCAGCATAATCTAAGTTCAGGACAGTTTTTCCTTCCCATTTGATTCCCTGGTGTCCCATTGCCTTTCTTGTGCTCCTTAAAACAAAGTCCATCAAAATAATCCATAAAAGGGGGATAGAACACAACAATGCTGAACTCCTGATTTAACAAATAATCAGCTGCGAACCTCATTTCTACCTCAACCGCAGCGGTGTTATTCTCGTACATAGCGCTAATCACTTTAATGTATTTGTCTGGTATACCATACAAGAATAAAACCTTTTCTAAAGCACTTCTATCAACAGAATCGAACGGTTGCTCATAATCTATGAAACTGAGGACCAAAGGTGTTGTCAATAGTTGTCAAAACTCAGGCACTTGTCAATTATTAGCCTAAAAGTGAAAATTTGGTCGACACATCCTATACCTTTTTTAAAACTGCACTGTTCTTCTGTTAAAACTTTGTATGCGGCATCTCTCAGTCTAAAAAGTATCATATTACCAAGTAATTTACAACCTACAGAGACCATTGTAATGCCTTGATAATTACCACACTCACTTTTATCACATTTTTAATAAAGTGGCTTAATTAAGGTTTTCCTAAATTCGTTACCCCTTTTTCAAAAATCATACTCATAATCTTCAGTAACTTATTTCTAACCTCAGAGCCACCATATTTAAGAAAGTCATTTACCGCCCTATGAGCACCTGGAGCCTTAATATTTTTAATCTGTTTAGTACTGTTGCTAGTTCCTCCTCACAAAACAAATCTTCCTTCACATCAAAGGCATTAGAACCTTTTGAATTTTCCTCTCGGTTAAGCAAATTCTCAAAATGTTCGGCCCATCTCTCTTTAGTTTTTTTCCTTATCGCTATTTGCGGCCCCATTCCTATCTTTCACTGGGCCAAGTCCAGATTGGCTACTCCCTCTCAATTTTTTAACATGCAAATACAATATTTTACTATAACACTGAATATTGTGATGAATATGATCTGAGTGAAGAGAAAAAGTGTCCCTTCAAGAGACAACATAAGAGGTCTTTCTAAGGAGAGGATTTTAAATATCGTAAACCGTTCTAGAAGAACTCTCATATACCGTTTTACGATAAATCCCATTATTGATAGGCTTGAAATGTTTTATACCATAATATTACAATAAATTTATATTTCATATTAATTTTTGTCCTACACGATAAGCCTGGTTTAAGGATACAAGTAGGGATTTATTTACCAGTTTAATTTCGGGTCGAGTAGATTCCCCTCCCCCTGTTATCCATACCCCGCAGCGACCCTTCCTCCACTAGGGTACCGCCCCGGTCGCAGGCCGCCTTTGAGGGAGTATCCAGTCCATCGTGTGGTTTATCTCAGCCCTGACACAACCCAGGACACTTTTCAGCGAAAATATCAAAACATTAAGAGGGAAACTCTATTTCAAGAAATTCTGGTTCCAACTCACCCTGCGCACTGCGGGGGAGTTTGATCAGTGTCAGCTCATTCTGGGGCGGACTCCACACTTTGGCTAAGCGATCAAGGACGTCAAATAATGGTGTTGCTCGAGATAATTTAAAAAGTTGTAACATCAGTGAAATGATCATAGAATTTCTAGGACATACCCCCCTCTGACTTTTCATAATCCATGTTTCTAGCATTCAGCTGGCAAGATTCCTACCCCTGGCAGCCCAACCAGAATTCCAGGCGTTCTAATAGTTTTCTGTATTGCAAAGATTCCCACCCATTTTTCAATACATCTTTTTTCTGAAAGATCCCCAGAATTTCCGTGACCAGGTCTAATATGGATGACGTCATTATATCTTACTAGCTAGATTCCTGAACCCCAATGGACCCCCCTCCCCCGAGCACGGTATGCACGTGGATGTTTTCTGATAATGGTAGTGAAGATATTAAACAATAACACCTAATAAGAGAGGTTGGAATATCATCTTTCGAGAAGGATAGATACCCAAACTGTTAAAAAGAAAAATTTGATAGTGTTAAGAGAAATTTGATAGTGTTAAGTCAAAATTTGTTAGTATTGAGGAAAAAGTTGTTACTTCGAAGAGTAAATTTGTTTGTGTGAAGGAAAACTTGCTACTTCTGACAGAAAACTTATTATCATAAACGAAAAATTTTTACTTCTAAGAGAAATTTGGTATCTTTGCCGGACCACTTGGTGTTATTCGAAAAATTTGTTACTGTTAAGAAAAACCCGTTACTTCTAAGAGAAATTTGATTGCGTTAAGTAAAGGTGGCGTGGTGTTGTGTGTGTGTGTGCTTGTGTGCGTGCGTTTGTGTGTGTGTGTGTTTTTGTGTTTGCTTGTGTCTGTGTGTGTTTTTTGTGTGTGTTTGTGTGTGCGTTTGTGCGTGTTTTTGTGTGTGTGTGTGTATTTTTCCGTTTGTGTGTGTGTGTGTGTGTGTTTTTCTGTGTGTGTGTGTTTTTGTGTGTGTATGTGTTTGTGTGTGATTGTTTGTGTGTGTGTGTTTTTGTGTGTTTTGTGTGTGTGTGTGGGGGGGTGTTATGGGGATGATGACAGAGGGGTTTCACATGGGTGCTAGAAAGTAATTATAGTGCGGTACTGTGGGTGAATTGCTTACAAGAACCAAAATGAATGAGTTGAATAACAACTTTTAACAAGAAATTTCTGAAACGTGTTTTTTGGGGGGGGTAGATGGGGGGATGACAGAGGACTGCTAGAGAGTAGTTATAGTGTGGTACTGTGGCTTGAATTGCTTGGGAAAACCCAAATGAATGACTTGAAGTAAAATGTTTAACAAGAAATGTCTGAAAAGTGTTTTGGGGGGGATGAGGCGATGACAGAGGTATGTCACAGGGGCAGTAATAGTCAGGAAGTGTGAGGTTAATTGCTTAGGGTATCAAACATTAGTAAAGAAAGGAGCGGAGGGAGACTTCTCTGTTGTCATAAATATAGTCTTTAATTGTACATTTTAGCATTTTTTTGAAGCGAAAAAGTTTGAAAATGTCCTAAGGTTGATGACTGGTCTCATGTGGAAGGCTGGTGCCAGTGTGAAAACAGTGTGGCAGCGTCATTCCGCTTTGGTTCATAATAGTAGTACCTTCGTGTTTTTTGCAAGCCATTCATACTAGACCTTAAATGCATTCAGATATTTTCTTGATAAAACATAGCCGTGACTACATCAGATGGTTTTGTGGTGCAGTGAGTTGTTACTAGTAGTAGTACTTTCGTGTTTTTTGCAAGCCATTCATACTATACCTTAAATGCATTCAGATATATCCTTGATAAAAAAATAGCCGTGAGTACCTCAGATGGTTTTGTGGTGCAGTTAGTTATTACTAGTAGTAGTATTTTCATCTTTTTTGCAAGCCATTCATACTATACCTTAAATGCATTCAGATATTTTGTTGATAAAACATATCCGTCACTACCTCAGATGGTTTTGCGGTGCAGTGAGTTGTTACTAGTAGTAGTAGTACTTTCGTGTTTTTTGCAAGCCATTCATACTAGACCTTAAATGCATTCAGATATTTTCTTGATAAAACATAGCCGTGACTACATCAGATGGTTTTGTGGTGCAGTGAGCTGTTACTAGTAGTAGTCCTTTCGTGTTTTTTGCAAGCCATTCATACTATACCTTAAATGCATTCAGATATTTTCTTGATATATCATAGCCGTGACTACCTCAGATGATTTTGTGGTGCAGTGAGTTATTACTAGTAGTAGTATTTTCATGTTTTTTGCAAGCCATTCATACTATACCTTAAATGCATTCAGATATCTTTGATGATAAAACATAGCCGTAACTACCTCATATGGTTTTTCGGTGCAGTGAGTTGTTACTAGTAGTGGTATTATCGTGTTTTTTTTTACAAGCAATTCATACTATACCTTAAATGCATTCAGATAAGCAATTCATACCTTAAATGCATTCAGATATTTTCTTGATAAAACATAGCCATGACTACATCAGATGGTTTTGTGGTGCAGTGAGTTGTTACTAGTAGTAGTACTTTCGTGTTTTTTGCAAGCCATTCATACTATACCTTAAATGCATTCAGAAGTTTCCTTGATAAAACATAGCCGTGACTACTTCAGATGGTTTTGTATTGCAGTGAGTTGTTACTAGTAGTAGTATTTTCGTTTTTTTGCAAGCCATTCATACTATACCTTAAATGCTTTCAGATATTTTCTTGATATAACATAGCCGTGACTACCTCAGATGGTTTTGTGGTGCAGTGAGTTGTTACTAGTAGTAATACTTTCGTGTTTTTTGCAAGCCATTCATACTATACCTTAAATGCATTCAGATATTTCCTTGATAAAAAATAGCCGTGACTACCTCAGATGGTTTTGTGGTGCAGTGAGTTATTACTAGTAGTAGTATTTTCATATTTTTGCAAGCCATTCATACTATACCTTAAATGCATTCAGATATTTTCTTGATAAAATATAGCCGTGACTACCTCAGATGGTTTTGTGGTGCAGTGAGTTATTACTAGTAGTAGTATTTTCATGTTTTTTGCAAGCCATTCATACTATACCTTAAATGCATTCAGATAATTTGTTGATAAAACATAGCCGTGACTACCTCAGATGGCTTTGCGGTGCAGTGGGTTGTTACTAGTAGGGGTATTATCTTGCTTTTTTTTACAAGCTATTTATACTATAACTTAAATGCATTCAGATAAGCAATTCATACTACAACGTAATTGCCTTCAGATATATTCTTTAAATAACATAGCCGTGACTACCTCAGATTGTTTTGTGGTGCAGTGAGTTGTTACTAGTAGTAGTAATTTCGTGTTTTTTGCAAGCCATTCATACTAGACCTTAAATGCATTCAGATATTTTC